>NC_135088.1:265000-462500 GCF_051107435.1 Chaetodon auriga
CGAGACGATGGGACAGGGCTAGCTGGTTAGCATGCTAACTTCAGTAGATCACTGTAACACAATATGTAGACGTCTTTGACCTACAATCTAAACTTATTTCTTCACATTCTGTTGACAATTTTAGTCAATTTTTGAACGTTTTAAACTAAAATTCATATATCTATGAGCAGTAGGAGAGACAGAAAATATTTATTTTTTTCTTTTCTGAGAAACAGAGTGACGGGTTTTTTGTTTACAGATAGCTGCTGAAGGTTGACCTGATGTGCTCTTGTCTTGTATTTAAAAACAAACATGACAGCCAACAGGACAAAGACATCTATCAGGACAAACAGATCAATGGATGACGTCCTCTGCTGGTCTTGTATGACCCAGCTGGCAGCTTATGAATGAGTTTGTATGGGTAAGAAAGCAGGTGATAGGTGAGGGGGGCGGAGCCAGGTGAGAACAGGACCTACAGTTCTACGAGCTAAAACTTTTAGCCAGTTATTTTACAGCCTGAGATTGGGTGAAGTGGGTTTGATTGATATTGACCTCAGACCATCTTGTACAGGTGAACTGTGGTTTGAGGTGTCTGAATCACTGCCCACACCTCTCATTTGTTCAGTGCCTCAAACACCTCTAGTGTTGTGCTCATTGACACCTGTTTCTGCCAGATGGAGAATTAATTTGGGCTTTGAAATAGCACATAGCTGCATAGCTAGCTCACAGCATCCATTAAAAATAGTGACAGAAAAACGTCTCCAAGTGTGGATGAGATGTTTGCAAACACGGGCCAGCTTCCCTTTTTTGGCCAAATAATGAAAAAGATGTTAGAGGGGTGGGAAACCTCTAGCTTGCAGGGTGTATATGGCCCACGAAAACGTTTGATCCAGGCCTCTAGGCAATTCTTAAATACAAAAAACCTATTACTTTTGTCAGTGATCAAAAATAACATAAAATAATAGACTATTTTGTTGAGTGGTCCCTGAACACAACACGCACATAGCGGCTGACATCACTGCATCACGGTGACTGTCAAGAAAACAGAAGTAGATGCAGAGTGTTGTGCTTTCCAAAACAAATGGACAAAAGATAGTTTTTTCACTAAAGTTGCGGCAAGTGCAACTGGAAGGAGGTAACACTGCCTTTTTCCTACTCTGCAAGAACAAAAGCCCACTCTGACGCTGGTGAGTGTGAAAACTCCTTCAGGCATTTAGTGAGAGATTTCAGGATGTGAAAAGTATAAAAGGAACAGAACATATTTATTACACCTTTTAATGTGGAATCAGCTGATGTGCTTGACAACCCACAACGTGAAATCATTGAACTGCAAAGCAACAACCTGCAACTGTGAGCAGTTCTTTTCACACCTGGAAAACCAGCTGCGAGTAGCATCATCATCATCACTACAATTTGACATCAGATGACTCACCAATGAGAAGAAGGTCCAGTCAATGCAGAGGCTAGTGTGATATATGTGTTCAATAATTTAGTATGGCCCTCAAAGGATGTTCCAATAATTGAAATGGCCCTTGAAAGGAAAAAGGTTCCCCTGATTTACACCAAACTTGATTTTCAGTCAAAATTCAGAGATAACTTGTGTAAAGACTTACTGTAAATAACATTTAAAGGGTCAGAACTCATGGCAAGTTCTGTTCACTTTAAATTAATCTAAAAAATGGCAGCCTGTGTAACCTGCAGCCGGATGAAGTTGCAGTTCATGCAGCGATAATGCGCAGCACAGAACCACAGGTCACGCCCTCAGCTGACGTGACACTGAAGTTTACAGTTTGTACTCAGAACACGATTCCTCTGTTTGTTCTTCACCTCTGATTCCTGTGTGTTCAGGGATTTTGCCCTGAGGCAAGGTCTGCTTTAAACAGCAGTTTGAGGTCACTCATTCCTCTGAACTCCAACTTTTTTCCACTTTACATTAATGCGGGACCAGCGCTGAACACGCATGCACACACAGAGAGAAATGTGACAGATTTATTCAAGGCAGCGTTTCTGTTAAAGAACTCCAGACAGCAGTTTTAAGGATTATTCATTCTAATGATTGAATCGGGCACCACATAGACTCTGTGTAGATATTTATACACAGAGGAAACAAATCCACAGATCTTTGGTCCCGTCAATGGAAATATTAGAATACCAGACCAGTGGAATGTGAATGAAAAGTCTCTTTTTTCATTTTTCAGCATTGATCCATGAGTGAATGAACCACAGCCTGATTACCATGACCAGGATCCATGATTAGTCTTCTCTATATCCGCTTCTATCTTTGTAATTACTGACTTAAACTACCCCAGTAGGTACATCTCTGATTTAATTGGTGGCCCTTTGGAGGGGCCCACCTTGTAGGTTGGGAACCAATGAACTAAACTAGCTAACTGAACATAAAGTAGTTCAAACCACCTCCATCTCGAGCAGCTACAACAGTAAAATGCTGCTTTAACATTGATGCATCAGTATCAATAATCTAATAATGTCACATCATTTATCATGAATCATTTATCAGTCAAAAGAGACACTTCACTGCACAAACACTGCTTTTACTTCTGATACTTTTACTACATGAGGCTGATAATACTTCGGTACTTACTGTTGATACCTAATTGCAGGAGACTGAATGCAGGAATTTTACTTGTAATTGAGTATTTTTACACTCATTTATTGATACTTTTACAAGTGATCTGAGTATTTTTTCCACCACTGTCTGTATGAGACAATTACAGGCCTTTTCTTACAAATATATTACATATATTAAATATATTATAGTATTTTTTCATATCTTACGGGTCCATGCAGGCTGGGCATTTGTATGTGACACAATAAAAAACATGACAATAACAACACATACTTGTGCACTATGTTTTTAGTACTCACTCGGCCTTGGCATTAAAGACGTGGGTGGCCCAGCCATCCATGAAGCGTGGATCTCGTGTGAACCAAAGCAACACCATGAGGATGAAGAGCGCCATGACGCTGACCTCTCCAAAACTCATTGGTCCTAAACGCCGATGCTCCTCCCTGATCACTTCGTACGCTGCTCGCTCCTTCTCCGACTGGGCCGCCCCACAACCCCATGTCCTCCGCAGGCTGCAATGGAGGAAAATCCAAATGTGCATTTAATGATTTGAACGTTCAAGTATAGAGGGATAGTTTTGGAAATGTAATCTCAATGTGAAAATGAGGGGATCATGTTCAAGAAACTTAAATTTCACAAGTAATCAGTAACAGCTGTGTAACTTTACCTTGCCACATGCAGGAAGGTGAAAATGACACTGACTGTTTGGTTTGTGTGCTTTGATGAAGCGACTCACTTGCAGCCGATGTAGAGGAACTGCAACCAGAACCAGGCCAGGGTCAGCATCAGCACCATGGTGGGGAAGGCGAACGCAAACCAGGATGCAAAGTTGATCACGTCACCGTTCTGAGGGAAGAGCCTATAACAAACAGCCAGACAGAAAGTGACAAAAATGTTAACTTCACAATAAGAAGTGAAGAAACTGAAGGTCCTCTTTGCTCCTGTTGCTAGAAAATAATTCACAAATAATTCATTGTAAGAATAGGGCCGGGTGTTGATAGCAGTACCTTCTTCTAATAGATATAAATATATTTTTCTACAGTTAACAAAAATGAGTCAACTGTTGCCTTAAGTCAAGCAGCTGAACAAGAACTCAAATACTCTAAAACTGTCCAATGTTTGTTTTGAAGGGAATTTTCTGATCAAAGAATAAGTAAACAAGATTACGATTCTGACCAAACATTCAATGACCGACGTGTTTTAGTGCTACCGAGAAGTAGTACAGGCAGACATTTTCTATCAGTAAAGCAGGGAAAAAAAACGTTGTTTTGGCTTCTTTTGGTACAATACACAGACCTATATGAACCTTTCCATTACCCGTGTTTCTAAAAGAAATTAACCAGCACCAGAAAAGGTTAAGTACACAGCCTTATGTATGACAGTATATGCACTGATGAGTAACATTAAAATCTAAATAACAACCCACAATTCATGTACACACTGGTTTTCAGTTGTTGTTTCTCACTGCTTGTCTGACTGTTATAGCAGTGAGTGTTTGGACAAAGCACATGTTTGTAATTCTGTGAATATGACTTGGATGTAAACATGACACAAGTGTTGTTTCAAGTGGGTCATTTTGTTTGTTTGTGGAGCAGTTATTTCCATCTGTGTCTGTGTATTAGCACTCACTGGCTCATCTGTCCAATCAGAACCAGGTTGGGCCCAGTTCCGGTCAGAGTAGCGATGCCTCCGATGCTAGCAGCGTAGCACACACAGAGCAGGAGTCCTTTGCTCATCCTCTTGCTCTCCTCCTCCTTATTGCTCAGCTCCTCCAACTCCATCTGATAGTAGATGTTCTCCATGGACACTACCACTACCATAGAGATTTTAAGGGATTGATTTGCATATCTTGAATTCTGATCATATTCCAAATAATGCATCAGTTTTTAGATGGATAGATAAATTTTCTTTGGTTCCATAATGAATCTCCTCAGTGGACTCACCAGGCCCACTGTTGGTGCAGTCTGATGGAGGTTTGTCCTGTGGTATGGGTTTGACAGTCTCCTGTCTGCCCATCTGAGCCTCTGACAACATTTTCTGATCAGGGGACATGTTGTCTTGCAGGTTCTTCATATTCTCTGAGTTGCCTTGTGTTAAGGTTGCCCCATTCAGACCTGGGAGGAAACATTCAGAAGTTCAATGTCAGACTAAAGAAAAACGGCAAATGGCACTATAGATGGCAATTTAATTTGGTCTCGGCTCAGATTGGCGGGTCTATTAGACACTTTGAAATAAATTCAAGCTGCTCCAGTTTACCGTTCTCCAGGAGGTTTGGAGGAGCAGTTTGCGGGATGGTGCTGGTTTTCTCCTCATGTTCCATGTGTAGAACAACACTCTTTCTCTGGCTCTTGGAGGAGGATTCAGCATCTACATTACTGTTGAGCTGGTCCAGGATGGCCTGGACAATGGGTACCATCATGGCAGTGGTGGCCGTGTTGCTGATCCACATGGACAGGAAGGCTGTCACTCCCATGAAGCCCAGCATCAACCTGGGAGAGGTTGTCAAAAATGTGATGATGCTACAAGAATCCTCATCAACAAATGACCAGAGAGTCAACCAGTGTGGCAAATGAACCTCGACATAAGTCTGGGGAAACAGTAAAGAAATTTAGTCCTGCAAAGACTGTAAGTTTGAAGCCTCATATTAGCTTTGATTGAGCTTTAGAAATCATTTTTACACAGAGCGAGGACTGTGGATTTTGTCCTCCATCATATTCAGTATAATCATATTAGAAGAGGCCCACACAGCCACAACAGACACGAGAAATTCTTACAGTGACCAACAACTGTGTACATATGGGTTGTGTTGTGTTAAGATAGACTTGAAAGAACAGGTGAATCTACTGGTATGTTCCCAAAATTAACATTTTGTAATTAACTGTTGTATGTATCCATGCTTTTAGTTATACTAGCAGTATGGCTCCTGGGATTGCAGTCTCTCTGTCGGTCTGCCAGTCTAACACATGAAAATTGTACTCTTCAGAAGATGAATCCTAATTACTCTGGTGGTGCCTTGACTTTTCACCTAGCACTACCAGCAGGTACAAATTTCCACTTATCCTCCATGTCATTCATGGCATAATTCCCTTGAGAACTGATTCCAGTCAGCTTTTCACATAACTCAGGCTTAGATGAAGAACATTCTATGCTAAACACAACATTAAATGCTAAATGTCAGAATGCTAATGTTAGCATTAATTTCAAAGACAGAGGGACTGACTGAGACATGACTGAGGGAAAGTTGATGAGCATCATGGTTCAAAATCAGGGATTTTTCATGTTTTGAAAAGTCAAAACAATAGCTCTACACTTACATGTGTGTTTCAATACATTCATTGTGTGCTTTTATTATGGGCACATTTATCATAATTCCTGTTTGCAACTCAAACAGTGATCATGGTACAGTACAGGGCAGGAGACCCAGTGACTCACAGGGCAGGCCTGACCCCGAGCAGCAGCAGTACTCTGAGCGCGATGCGTTTGTGTAGGTTCCAGTGCTCCACGGCCACGGCCACCATCAGCCCCCCCACAAACAGCATGTTGGTGTCCTTCAGGTACTGCATACACACCTGAGCCACAAGAAAAACAGTGTACAGAACAAATAATATCAACACTTCAGTTCTGTTTTGGCAGTTATATTTTCACTAATCTATTTCATGTCCAGAACCATAGAATAGAACCTTTATCCACCTAATGTAATACATACACACTATATCTACAGTGTTAGTAATACAAAGACTGTATCATACTGCGTGGCTGTAGTACCAGCTGTAGTACAGTGAGTGTGTGTGTGTCCAGTCTTACGGCTCTGGACTCCATGATGCCGAGGACAGGGAACAGGATGGTCGGCAGCAGCGCTGTCACTGGCAGGGGCAACACCTCAGTGCACCAATATACCGCCATGAGGGCTATGACGTAAGCACAGGCCGCCTCCTACACACCCGCATGCACACGCACACACGCACACACACACACACACACACACACACACACACACACGACACTTTATGAATTATAGGCTCCTGATTCCACTACACCTCATCCTTCTAATCTTGGGTAAAAATGGTGAAGAAAACCTGAACTGGTACTAAAAATGTCCTCTGTGACTGTTATATTATATATAGAACCTCAAAATTCTTAAAAATACAAACATACTCTTCCAATCAGCTAATCTGATGTGTTTTCACTAACACATCAGATTTTATAAACTCTTCATATGTTTTGTGTGTAAAAAGCTTAAATGTTTGGTCTATAAAATCTCAGAAAATAGTGAAAAAACTTACATGCCATTTTCTTAGATTTAAAATATATAGTAAGCATGATAATAACAATAATAACAATTAGTACCAAACATCCCAAAAAGCAGAACACATTAAAGGCATTTAGCAGCAAGTCTGCATGTACACATCAGTGATACAACAGTTTTTAGGTGGTAAATAAATGTAACACAGTCATGGACAGATTAAAAAAACTCCTAAAAAATACCTCAATCATCCCATAAAATCCACACAACACTGCTTAAACTGACCATAAATTAAGTTATTAAACATTTAATCTTAAGTGTGAGAGCAGACAAAAATAACATTTGGGAGTTTCTGATGTGATTCAGCTGTTTTAACCCTTAAAGTTGCTGATTTAATCACAGTCCCACTTAAATCTGAATATGAAAGGAGTGGGAGGAATTTATTAAAGTTTGAAGGGGCTCTGACATCAGCATTCTTCTTTCAAGTTCTTTCATGGTGTGAGTCAGTCTGAGACTTTGGAAAGATAAAGACTCTCTGTCTCATCTGTAGTCCAACCACGGTGTTGTTGTGTAATCTATGAAAGTGCAGAAACAAAAGCTGTTTTTGTAGAAAGTGGGAGAGGTGCTGACACAACCTCGTGCTGTGAGCTCTGAGCTTAAATGTCACTGTCTGTCAACTGTGTGCACGAGGATTTACAACCAGCCTGGTCACCTGACAGCTCATTCACCTGCTGGACTCCAGAATCCAGCTGAGATGACAAAGAGTGAAGGTTCTCATAACCAACAAGGCTCACTGAGGTAGACTGTAAAAAAGAGCTGAAGCATCTGTGTGTGCTGGACCTCTACATGTAAACAAACCCTCCAAACCATTTCACGTCTTACTAATTACTTAAAGGTACAACAAGGAGATTTAGCAAACGAGACCATCGGCAAGAAGATTGACCATTTCTATATTTATTCTTAATCTTTCATATTCACATTGTCATCAAGGTCTGATTCACAGCAACTTTAAGCAAAAGTAATGATACCACAGTATAAAAATACTCTCTTACAGGGAAAAGTCCTGCATCCAATACTCCACTACATCTTAGAGGTAAAGATTGCACTTTTTCCTCCACTACATTTGTCTGACAGCTTTAGTTACTAGTTACCTTTCAATGTTTGTGATAAACTGAAGGATGAAGTGTTGCTTTCTTCTTAAACTATTTGAAAAAGCCTCTTGTATTTGTAAAATGCATCATCACAAAGCTGAAAACAGGCCGTTTCTGAGCTCATGAAAAGTGGACTTTTTGGAGATACGTGGTTCTCACAGTACAGTGATGTTTCAAACATAGAATATAAAGCATTGCTGTAGATTAAACCAGCCAACAGTCTATAAAGTAGTTAACATGAAAACTATAAACATCTACAGCAGTAAAATGCAGCACACACATTAATTCAGCAGTAATATTAATCCAAAAACGTCAGATATATCAATGGAACACTGACAGGGAACTAAGTACTTTTACTTTCCATATTAAAGTACGTGTCACTGATAATACTTACATACTTTGACCTAAGTAAGGTTTTGAATGCAGGACTTTTACTTGAAGTATTTTCACACTGTGGTATTAGTGCTTTTAACTTAAGCAAAGGATCTGAATACTTCTTCCACCACTGGACATCATCCAGAGACGCTTCCTCCAAAGTACTTTGTTTTATATAAAGCATGTGTGAAGCTGCATGTGAGAACAGAGGGAGGACAGTAAAACAATGAAGTGAAACAACCCGCTGCATAGATATTTTTTTTCTTCATGAAGGCTGCTGGGAGCCTGCTGAGCTGATGACAAAAGATGAGTCTGTCTAAACACACTGTCTCTATTTATCTTAACTTTCATTCACGTACAGACAAAGACACCTATAGAGTTACCTAAGAGTTATTCAGACACACACACACACACACACACACACACACACCTGCTGTGAAGATGAATCTATGAAGTGTGGATTTCTGGGAAAAGTTACGGGAGCCTTTTATGAACAGGAACTGCAGCTCTAATGTTCTTTTATACTTTTTAAATCACCAGTTATGGAATGTAACTAAGTATATGTACTCAAGTACTGAACTTAAGTTCAATTTCACGCCTAACGGCTAACCTGGCTAACCTGGCTAGCGCGGCCCGTCAGATTCCACCAAAGCTAGCCGTCTACAACAGCAGTGTGGAAGCAGCAATCCGGAGATTTTGATTGTAGTTGATTCTGTCAATAGGTATTTGGTATTTACTGTCTCTCCGGTGGCAAGGTAGTCGACTTAATTGAACTCATTCCGACTATCATTGACCTACACCCCACTGTTAACATTGCTTTAACGCACGTGGGAACGAATGATGTCATGATGAGAAATTCCAGCAAATTGCATACAGACCTCGAGTCTCAGTGCTATACAATTGAGAGTATGGGAAAACATTGTGTGATGTCTGGCCCCATTCCAACTCCCTCCAAAAGCCATGAACGTTTCAGTCGACTTTTCAGGCTACATCACCGGTTAAAAAACTTCTGCTCTGCTGCAGGATATGACATTATCTCTAACTTTGATTACTTTTGGACTAACTCAAGCCTGTACCGAGCAGATGGTGTACACCCCAACAAAAAGGGCACAAAACAGCGGACCACAAATTTTATAAACTTTATAGCATTCTCATCCTGAAATGCACTACGGCAAGACTCAGTCCAGACCTCTGTGTCCCCCTCTAACACTTCAAGCAGCAGAATTGAGCGCAGATGGCGCAAGACCAAACTGCAGGTTGATTATATTATGTATAAGGACCTGCTCTGTGAATACAACAAAGAAATGAAAAATCCAGACAACTGTATTTTTCCCAAATAATTTCTGAAAATTCAAACAATTCTAAAGTGATGTTTGGCACAACTGATAAATTGGTTAATCCGCGTAGACCAATCCTTGCTGAGCTCCACTCCTTAGAGAAATGTAATGAATTTGCCACATACTTTAAATCTAGAATTTCCATTAATAGAAATGTAATTGTGGCTTCCTCTGCTGGTGGGTGTGACCTCTCCTCTTCCATTCAGTGTCATACTGCCAGCACTCTTTCCAACTTTGCTCTGATTGAGTCTAATGAGCCACAACATGTGCTGCAGCAGCTCAGCTCTGCAACATGTGCTCTTGACCCAATGTCTACTAAGTTATTCAAAAATGTATTTAGCTGTTTGGTAGAAGATGTCTTTGAGATGGTTAATGCTTCTCTGCATTCTTCCCTTCATGTCTCAAACATGTTATTGTAACACCACTGTTTAAAGAATAATCTTAACCCACTTGTGTTTGAGAATTACAGACCAATATAAAGTTTTGGTACTCCTCGACCTCAGTGCAGCATTCGACACTGTGGACCATGCCATTCTTCTTTAGTGCCTTGAAAACTGTCTTGGCCTTAAAGGCGCCATTTTATAGTGGTTTTCTTCATATCTCACAGGAAGATCATTCTCTGTGTCCATTAGTAATTGTAAATCTGGTGAGGTCGGCATTCCACACGGAGTCCCTCAGGCGTCAATTCTAGGTCCTTTGTTTTTTAACTTGTACATGCTTCTGCTTGGGTCCATAATACAACAATATAATATTTCATATCAATCGTATGCCGATACTGATAACCTTAGCCCAGTAAACGACCTCATCCAGTGCATCACAGATATCAGATTTTGGATGGCGAAGAATTTTTTACAGCGTAATCATGATCTCAATCATGAAAACAGAGATTCTGTTAGTTGGACCAAAGGCTTTGTGGAATGAAAATAAATCTTTAACTCCTCTGTCTGTAAAACCATGTGATCATGTCAAGAACTTGGGTGTAATTTGCTGATCTTAACTTCCAGAAGCACATCTCTAATATTTCCAATACTGCCTTTTATCACCTCAGAAATATATCAATAATTAGATCCTTCTTGTCTCAGTCAGGCTCTGAAAAGCTGGTTCACGCTTTTATTTCCAGAAGGCTGGACTACTGTAATTCACTTTTTGCTGGACTGACAAGGCAGACATTAAATAAACTCCAGCTTATTCAAAATGCAGCAGTGAGAGTTTTAACAAAAACGAAAAGGTCTGATCACATAACTCCTATTTCATCTCCTCTTCACTGGCTCCCAGGAAAACAAAGAGTTGATTTTAAAATACTTCTTATTAGGATTGAGCCGGATACTTTTTTACGGTGGCCGGGAGGTGCAAACCAACATCACAAAATCTGAGACAATTTAACATTTTGGAAAACAAATTAACAAGACGTGAAACACATTTACAAGTGCCGAGACAAATTTACAAGTGGCGAAACAAATTTACATTTTGGAAAACAAATTAACAAGACGTGAAACACATTTACAAGTGCCGAGACAAATTTACAAGTGGCGAAACAAATTTACATTTCAGAAAACAAATTAACAAATACAATCTACCGGAAAGGGAACGTCCCAAATACGGGGTTGACCCGGAAGTGATAACGGGAGCGGGTCAGTTCGATTTGTTGATGTTTTCAATAGACGGAGATGGACAGAGACCGAGTCATGTTTTGCCTGTTTTGTGGCAAACACATGAGCCAATTAACACGGTTTTGTTTTTCGTGTACTGTATGCACTGCTCTAACATATCTGGTCCGCCGGTCTGGTCCATGCCTCTTAAACACTGTAACGACCGACCACACGAAAAACAAAACCGCGTTAATCGGCTCATATGTTGTCCACAAAACGGGCAAAACATGACTCGGGTCGTTTCTCAATACCAAGTACGCCAAGTTCGGACTTACGAACTTGACAGTTCGGACTTAGCAAGTTCGACCTGGGAGTACAGTCTCTCCAGGACGGGAGGACGCAGGATGGTCATTCTGCAATAGATGAGATGCAGACTTTTTAATTGGAACAGTACTTGGGCTCAGACTGATGACGTTTCTCAAGTACACAAGAACACAAGTACAGAGAAGAACGCATATTGAGAAAGGCCTTCGGTCTCTGTCCATCTCCGTCCATTGAAAATGTCAACAACTTGAATTGACCCGCTTCCGTTATCACTTCCGGGTCAACCCGGTATTTGGGACGTTCCCTTTCCGGTAGATTGTATTTGTTAATTTGTTTTCTGAAATGTAAATTTGTTTCGGGAATTGTAAATGTGTTATGGTAATGTAATGTTGTTTTATGATATGTAAAAATGTTTTCCAAAACGTAATTTTGTCTCACAGTTTGTAATGTTGGTTTGCACTTCCCGGCCACCGTACTTTTTTCAGACGAGTATCTGTTACAGATAAAGCATTTTTGATTAGTACGAACATGATACGAGTAAAGCTCGTCACTATCCGTGCTCGTGCTGAAGGAGAATCCTCATTGGGTAACTGACTGTCTTCACGCTCTGTGATTGGCTAGTCACACACAGCGCCCGCCCCTCCCTACACAGACACGTCTGTAGCTCACGTTGCTCTCTTCAGTGCTCCTTAGGTTTTCTTCAGCTCGCCTCTATTTCGGTTTGTGTGATATTTGAAGTTACTTGGTGAACTTGTTTCGTAACGTACTCGGTGGCTGAAAACGGCTCGTGTCGCGTCGGTCACTGCCTCCAGTTGTTTTTTTTTTTTGTTTTTTTTTACCGTCTGCTTGCTCTTAGTTTGGCTGCTGATATAAAGTCAGTTGGAGAACTTTGCTCGTACTGAACGCGGTGCTTTTGAGAAGAATACAGTGAACAAGGCTGACATATTATTTCCCTGTTTGCATCACTGGATGTTTGCATGAATCACACAGATCATTAAAAAATAAACAGTCTTACAGACCACTTACACACATACACACATATAGCTGAACACGCAAAGTAGCCTATATTAATATTTTTATTGGATATCAATTTCAGACTTGAAATAATGTACCCATTTAAGCCCCACCCATTTCCATTAGGCCCCGCCCACTCCGAGTACAGATGGGGATACAGATGCAGATAGTGGTGTCCTCGCTCATCCCTACTTCTTAATGTTTTTAAATGTCTCAATGGTCTGGCTCCTTCCTGTGTTGTTGACATGCTCACTGAGTACACACCAGAGAGATCACTTAGATCATCACATAAAGGTCTCCTCATACCTAAAATCAATTCTACATCAGCTCATGGTGCTTTCAGTCATTATGGTCCAACTCTCTGAATTCTCTTCCACATGAACTACGGTCTGCCACAACAGTGTTCTCTTTTCTTCGCAAGCTTTTAGTTAGGTTTTAAGTGTACATTTTATTTTATTTTTTTGGTAATTGGTATTATTATTGTTATTATCTCCCTTCTTAGAATAATGATAATAATAATAATACCTTCTTATCCTGTTTGTTTTTATCATGTTCTTTTTATCTATGTTGTTCTGCTTGTTTTTATATGTAATACTTTATTATCTATGTTACTTATGTATCTTGAAGCACATTGAGTTTACACTTGTCATATGAAATGTGCTATATAATTAAAGCTGAATGAATGAATGAATGATTTTTGAGGTACTTTTAAGTATTTATTTAAGTATTTGCATTTTTCAAGTTTCTTTCAACTTCTAACACCACTACATTTACTTCAATTATGATGTGTTGTTATAGATTAAACTACCCATCAGTATATAAAATTAATAGTATTATCCAATAATATTATTTATATTATTCTCAATAGGACCATTCTACATGACGAGCACTTTCACATGTGGTACTTTGCGTCTTTTGATGCAAATACTTTGTTCTTTTCCTGAAGTAAAGTTTTGATTGCAGGACTTGCAGGGATTTTACTTCTAACAGAGTATTTCTACAGTGTAGAACAGATGTGAGTACTTCTACTGTGTGTCAGGAAGTGAAAATGGAGATTAAAGTCACTCTGGACTGTGATGTGTTCAATGTTGTGATATTTTCTTTTCCAAACAACTTCTCAGTAACTTATGACTGAACTTTTAAACCATCTGCACTCTGTTTGTCAATCAGTGACAGAAAACTCTGAACTCAACCATCCAAACAACAGGAGGAAAATGAGGAAGAATCAGAAGCTCAGATTTGTTAGTCTGATCAGTCTAACAAACCAGCAGACCAGTTTCACTGAGGAGTTAGAAGTAAACTGGTTAATCTGACTGCTCACACAATGTCAGTGGCAAAATGTAACTAAGTCCATTTAGTCATGTACTATGCTTCGGTACAACTTTGAGGCACTTGTACTTCACTTGAGTATTTCTATTTTGTTCTACTTTAAATTTGCACTTTACTATTGTGCTGCTGTTCTTAGTTGCAGGTTATTTCAGATTCACCTTATAAATATGAAATATATTTAACTAAGACATTTCAATGAATGTGTATAGATAAAACTACATGTACTAGTATATAAAGTAATTAAAGTTAAATTAGCTCCACATTCACATGAATGCATAAAAATTGTAATCAATAATAATAATATTATTAATAATTCACATATATATATAAAATGTGTGTGTGTGTGTGTGTGTGTGTGTGTGTGTGTTATTCTGAAATGGGCCAGCATATAGTGACCTCTTTTACTTTGGGTGTTTAAACCAATCAAATCCCGTGTGTGCACACGTACTCGGCCAATAAAGCCGATTCTGATTCTGATTTTAAAGGTTTGGTGTGTCGGATGGAGAGCTGCTGGCAGAAAGTATGCTTTCATTCATGTATAATCACCTGAAAACTAGAATGACAGTGTTTTTGTTACCTTAGAACCTATATATCTATAGAGAGAGTGGGTCCTTCTTCATGGAGTCAGCCATGTTGCGCCGCCATGTTTCTACAGTAGCCCAGAACAGACAAACCAAACACCGACTTGAGAGAGCTTCTTTCATGTTTTTCAGAGTTTTGCGGCCACTGTGGGATCTCCTACACTAAAATTTTGTACTACTATTTTGTACTTTGTACCTAAACTAACTTGTTCCTACACTGGTCAGTTAAACTGGTCTGTGCTGAGTAAACAGGTTATTTATACTGGTAAGAGTTCTTTAAACAGGCAACTTCACTTAGTGGTCAGTAAACTGTTAACATTAACTGATTATTGTTCACCAAACTGCTTATTTAAACTGGTAAGTAGTCTGGTCAACAGACTGTAACTGTTACAATAAATGGTCTACGATCACAACTGCTTATTGTTCTGAAAACGTAATAGTCAGACTGATTAGTACTCAGTAAACTGGTAGCTTGAACTGGTCAGTGTTAAGTAAACTGGTTATTTAAACTGGTGAGAGCTCTTTAAACTGGCAACCTTAACTGGCTGTTGTTTAGCAAACTGGCCATTTAAACTGGATAGTATTAAGCAAACTGTTCAACTTCAACTGGTGGACACTGAAATGGCCAGTGCTCAGTCAGCTGGTTATTTAGAGTGGTTATTGCTCAGTAAACTGGTAAATTGAAATGGCCAGATTTTTTTAACCAGGTAAATTGAGGTGGTCATTTCTGGTCCGAGGTCTGGTTAGTAAACTGGTCAGTGAACTGGTCTCACCGTGGTGCTGACAGCGAGCGGCAGCAGGATGAAAGGGCTGCAGACGAGGACGACGATGCCCTTCAACCTCCAGACCTGCTGCAGCATTTTCACTCGCAGAGGAAGAACCGACATGGTTGATGATGGTGAAGAAGAAGATGAACAAGAAAATGATGATGATGAGTAAGTCTAACTGGCTGTCAGAGAACAACCGTATTGAAGACTGTTCTCTCTCCTAACTACTCCCAGTCTGCCTGCAGCCCTATTTCTCTCTCTCTCTCTCTCTCTCTCTCTCTCTCTCTCTCCCCCCCCCTCTCACATTTGTGATGCATTTCACAGTCGACAAAATAAATATTAACTTAATGCGAGTTACCACACACACACACACACACACACACACACACACACACACACACACACAGTGTCCCTGTAGACTTGCCTAAACTCTCTGCAGAGTAAACACAGAAGAGGAAATTGGATCTCCTGTATGTGTCGGACTGAACTCGCTTTTTATCTGCAGGAAGATAGTTGAAGTTCACAGTTTGTACTGAGGCAGAAATGTCAACTGTGAGATGATGATTATGAATATTCCAAACTGCAACCATAAACCTGAAGCACTGAGTTACTACTTGCTTTGTAGGAAGACATTCAAGTAATTTTAGGTTTTATGATCAGAAATGATCATTTCATGAGTGCATATCAATTCTTGGTGTTGAAGTCCACATCCAGAATTCTGATTTTGATTTTTAAGTCTTTAAGAAGCCACAGTCTTCTCTTCACCAAATCTAACAATATCTGCTTTAGAACAACAATATTAATAATGAATTAATAACAATAATGCACCTGTATGAATAACTGATTTATCCTCTGCCGGGTCTAAAATTAGATCTAATATCAACAAACTAATGACCCATTTTTATATGTCAAATAAAAAGTAATACCCATTGGACCAGACAACTGCATACATTCACCTGGATCTAATAATCAGTGTTTTGGGACATTTTAACAAGACAAAAAAAGCTTGAAGAGCATATTTCAACTTAAGAAAATTTCAAAAACTTGACACAAAATGAAAAAAGTACAAAATAAGATATAACTTTATTCATCTCAAAGGAAATATTTGTGCCAAAGCTGCTTGATATACACAGTGAAATTAATACTTGTATATAGAAGTTAATCTAGATATGTAGTATAATAAAATATGTAAACAGACTCAAATAAAATTGAATAAAATAGATATAATTAATGTAACAACAAGAACAAGAACAAGAACAACAATAATAATAATAATAGAAAGTAATGGAAGCACAGGGCACTGGTTCCAATGCAAGCATAGAACATAGAAAGATAAACTACGAACTGTCAATGAAAAATGAAAATACTGAGAGACTCAGGAAACTTGTTATATTATCACCCAACATTACAAACTACAGTCAGTGCCAAATATATTTCCATTCTGTATCACATCCAGTTGATTATTTTCACACCAAAAAGCAAATGATTTCTGATCGAGCTGTTCAGTTGAATCTTTCTCCTCTCTGACTCTGAGAGTGAAGGTAAGTACTTTATTTCTTTAGCTAACATTTCAGTGATAAGTGTGGCAGTTTGAATGCTTAAACCCTGATAGATCAATGACAGATGTGCTGCTCCCTCACTTCGCCTGACTGTGAAGTGAGTTTATCCTCTGCTGCCACCCAGTGTACAAATGAGGCTGTGCATTTAATTCAATTTCTTTTCACATTTCTTTTCTTTCCTACCCTAACCCTAACCCTTTTTAACATTGTAAGACACATTAATCACCATTTCTGCAGATATGTCAGTGGTAGCCAACTGGTGCATTCTTTGCTGCAGTCCGTTGGCGAGATGTGCTCAAAGCAATGAAGTGACAGATTAAGAAATACAAACACAGGACAACAAAAGCAACAAAATCAGCAGCTACAAGACAGCACGCAAGTCATGCAAAGCAACAGGAAGTTTCAAAACAGTGACACCAGCACAGTGACCACATGCAGCCGCACAGTGCAGTGCGACAGAAAATCAAGAGCTGTGCCGCTACTAACCACATTATTCACACATCAGCCATATAGAGCAATGACACGTTGTATAACATGTTAACAATCAATAGTATTGATCGTAGTAAGATTTGAATGGAACTAATTTAAAAGTTGATAAAATGTTCATTGAACATGTACAGTAAGTACCACAGTACAGTTTGTTTGGGAATATTTATTTTTATACTACATAATGTGCATAGTCTTTTATCATTTTATAGTCTATTCTCGTTTTTTATTCTGCCATTATAACAGGGGAATTTCCCCAGTGTGGGATAAATAAAGTCTTATCTTAATAAAATGCATACAGAGCAGGGAGTTTTTTTCCCTCACAATAAATTTTGAGTTTCATCACAATTCACTTTGCATTCCCTGTGATCCACAGAGAAGAGCTGAACAGTATATTTTATAGTTGCCTGTTTTGCATTATTTATCAGACAGCTGCTGGTTGTGACCACAGTGCTCGTCCGTGCATTTGTTTAGTCAAAATGGGGACATCTGCTGCCAATTCATTGGTATTGCATTTGTACGGAAAGACTTGAAATGCGGGACCCCATGAGTTAAATATATATGTGATCCCGCTGCTGTCATTCTTGATACTCTGCTTGATTTTGATCTTAATATAAGAACTGACCATGGTGTCTCTTGTATTCAAAATCAATCTCACCAACTTCATGGTGTTTGGTTCATTGATAATGTTAAGCAGTATGCTAACTGATTTTGTTTGTTGGTTTGTTTTGGTTGTGTTTTCCATGGTGTAATCTCAGCATCATTGTAAATGAGGGTTGCCCTCAATGATCTCTCTGAGAATCTAAATAAAAGGTCGAATCTGAACTGTCCAGATGTTTTCTGTGGTCAAGGTCAAGAGGGCATGTATATGAACGTTTGTTTGTGTGCAGCTGGCAAATGTATCTGTTATTACTAGAAGGAGGAGTTGGATGTTTTTTCCCTTATTAACAGACTGTGATAGTCGTCTCCCCTCCATACTTGAATGTATTTAGGATCATTAATAGCACATTCATGATGATGGTGTTCCAAACCATAACAGTCCCCTCTCATCTGGTTTCAGACTTTACACCACATGTTGGAACCTGAAGAAAATACCCCAGATTGTTCTCACAAAGTTGGAAGAACACTTTTCCATAAATTATTACTTTATCATCATCTGACGTGGAAAGCTTCCAACCACACGTTGAGCTGTGTTTCGTCCAGCAGTCTAAATGTCTGAACTCTTCACTGTGTTTAGTTCGGTTCACTCTTTTTGCCTGGCATGGGAAAATAGTTTTGCAGCACACCAAAAACATGGCTGGATGTGTGTCATTGTGTTCATTTGAACTAGGACATCACCCCCGTAAATAAACAGATTCCGTCTGCAATATTTACCTCGTATTATGGAGACTGACGTATTTTGAATCGAACCTCTTTACCTTTTCTGGACTTCAGATTGACAAGAAGTCGCAGTGACTGCTGCAGTCCTGTAGCAAAACCAGCATGATCAAGGTGAACAGAGGCAAAGAAAGGACCCTGTTTGTTACAGAGCAACATTGTGGGGGCGTTAAGCTGGAACCAGGCAGTCAGAACAAGATAAATACACGCCCACTCTCTCTGCTGAATGTATGTGTAAAGCGCCATGAAGGCCCAAAGCTGAAGGACGATTCAGTCAATCTGGAACACTGAGACTCACTTTCAGTCCACCATGAAATTAGTCCTAACGGCAGAATTGAGCCTTAAATTCTAATTAATAATTCTAATTAGGTGATTCCTAATGTAACATACAACACAACACAGAGAGTATTTTGGAGACAGTTTATTCTGTCACAGTAACTAACCTACTACTAGAAATAAAACAGCTGACTTTGAGAAAACTTATGAATGAATTTGATTGTATCTAAAATGAGATAAAACTTTATTGATCCCACACCAGGGGAATTCACACTCGAGAAACCCGTCCTCACCAGGAGAATGGCAGCATAGATCGACTTTGCAAGGTGGTTATTACGTCCTGTATTTACATTTATTGTTAGGCGCTGACTTCTTGTGGCTGGTGTAATTTTGACAGCAGCAAAGTAGGTGAGGTAGTGTAAAGAGCAAGAAAGTCTGCGTTTGGAGGAAGGAAGGGTGGATGGATGGGTCAAACAAACACAGGACTTTCACAGTGCTGTTTGTGGCCCGTGTGAAATTGAAAGTCAGTGTTGTGTTATGTTAAATCACACAGAAATGGTATTGTAGTTATTTTAATTCATGATCTTTTCCTAAACCTCACCAAGTAGTTTTGATTCCTAGTCCTACGCAAAGTGTAACCGTTTCACAACAGTAACAATTTGAGGACAAAGGTCCAGAATGCCTGTCACTGGTACTCTCCAACAGCAATATATTTTGATTTGGGAGTCATTGTCAGTCAAGCTATTCGCTTGTTTAGGTATGAGGATGTGTTGGCTCAAGACTCAAAAGCAAAGGAAATAAAGTGATTGAGTTATAAATAAAATTGAAACAAGATAAAAATCGGACAAAAATATAATGGATGTAAAATAAAAATAAAAGCTCTATACGCTATACAAACCTTTCACTTACACAGATATGACCATGATGAAGAATCTTACAATCTGAGAGTCTGACTCCTTATTTTTCATTCTGTTGTGACCACGGATAAAGTCATGATCGGTCCAGGGTTGATTATTAACCAGTCAACAGGGGGGCAGCGGTTGTAGAGCTCAGCCACTCCGCTGTCCAGCCTACAGAAGGTTGACCATACCTGTCTTTACTCTTATTTTATTCATTTCTTCCTTTTAACCCCTTTGGTTTCTCTTCATCTGTCTCCACACCATACACAGGCCAGGTGAGTTCGGGCCATCATTTTTGGCTCTGTTCTATGTCAATGAAAGAAATTTGATGCCAAACAGTTTCAATGCTGCTAAAATAATCTGTACTTCTGTACAAACATATAATGAGTCACAAAGAGTGTTTTGAATTGCACTCACATAGAGAAGATGCAGCATCATAGATCTCATAAATACAGATTGTGTGTATGAGTGTATATGATCACATACAGGGTTGGTAGATTCACGTAGTTCATGCAGTTCAGTGTATTCTCTGTTGTGTATTCAGAGTATTGCAGCTCAGCCAAAAAAAGGTTCTGAAACAGTAACCTTTACTCTGCTGGTAAACACAGCAGCCATATCTGAAATTATGCTAAACCTAAAAGACAGATAGATGGTTACGCTGATAGAAACCATCACTATGAAAAACAATACTGACGTTTTAACAGTCCTGGCAGTTTTTTGGCAGACAAAACTCAATATCACTCTACCACCGATTTCTATCAGCTTTGAACTTTGAGATTAATGCTAACATACTATGCTAAGATACATGCTAACATTAGCATGCTAACAAGCTGGGATGTTCTGAAGTGCATGAATAGTATTGTTTCCTGTTATTTTAGCAGATAAATGTAGCCTTTGTTAGGCTGAATATGGAGGAATTAAGGGCTCTATCCCCAAAATTCTGCATTTAACTCATGATGACATCATGGTTGTCGGAGTATATATTTTCAAGTGGTCATTAGTCCTTGAAAATAGCCATTTTCAAAATGTTTTAATTTGAGGATAAGCCTCTGAGATGCAGCTCCATATTTTCAAGGGTGTCTGCAGAAACAAACAATGAAAAACACTGCAGGATGTGAATACTGGACACCCAGTTAAACTGCAGTTTTTTCTGCATTCTGTCTGGACATACCTATTTATTACATGGAGTTACAGGTTAAGATTATCATCTGCTGCTGTAAGGATTCAGTGTGTCTTGTATGATTTGCTCTTTGGTTCCCAGTTCACAAACACAAATTTCAATTACATGCCATCTAATGGACAGAAGAGATTAATCTTATCAATCTCATCATTAGATAAAAATGTGTGATGTGTCGTGGTAATTTTTTATAGTAAATTTGATGCTGTCTCTGTGCTTTTCAGGTTGGTTGTTTGGAAATGAAGCTGTGTCTTCTTCTTTTCTTGCTTTGTCTGTGCTGTCTGGGACTGACTGTAAGAACCTCAATATGATAAACTACCATAATAAACTACGGGAAACAAAGGGAAATTATTTATTATATGACTTTATGTAACCATACTGTCCTCCTGTCTTCAGGAGGAGCCCAGTCCAGGAACTCCTGATGTCTCTGGTCCTGTTGAAGAGGAGGAGACAGAAGAGGAGGTTGACAGCTGTGGCGGAGCACAGGTTTTCAGCCCTGAGGAGCACAGGTCGATAGGGGCCGCTATTGAGCGACTGGGTTTACAGCTACTGGAAAAGCTTCCTATTGGTCCACAGCAGCCAAATGTCATCCTGTCACCTCTAAGTCTGGCCTTTACCCTCGCTCAGCTCACCTTAGGTCAGTCAGAGGTTAATTTAATTCTGTAGTACAGGAGGGTTTTTCACAAGATGCTTCTCCATTCATTCATCTAAACAAGGATAGTAAGACAAGTCAACAGCTGTTATTTCCACGTCTGAAGACACAATTTGTATAATGAAGGCTAACATTTCATCCATCCCCGTCAGTAGATCAAAATTCCAACTTGTCCACCACCTGTCAGCCAAAGCTGAGAGATCAGTGCTTTAATGGCATGCTAACACATCCTTTCATATGTCTGAGGTAAAAAGTCGAACCTGAAGGTGAAATCTGAATGTCGTGCTGAACCTGATAAAAACTAATCTAAGATTTCCTAATATGGCTGTGCAGAAGATAAACCTTTTAATATATGACCTTTCCACAGCCTTTCTGCTGTTATCACCTCAATTCTTTTTGGGGAGTAAAGCAGCAATAAACCTGATGGGGCGAATAGGATGGTGACAGATTTATAGTCTGGTGTCATATTACCTGAGTAGAGAGATGTCAGAGCAGCACTGCATTGAGAAATCAATCTGCATGTTCATACATTACATTGGTTGTACCATATGCTTCCTTAACAGTCCCTGTACATACCTTAGAAACAGTTTATTCAGTTTTAGTTTCTTTTCCTCAGGTGCTCGCAATGAGACAGAGAAGCTGCTGCTGAAGAGCCTTCATGCCCACAATCTGCCATGTTACCATCATATACTGGGAGGCCTTCTACCGCATTTCAGAAACACATCGTTGGAGGTGGCAACACGCATGTACCTGAGACCAGGTGTGTGTTGAACTGGTGACTGTTTTTAAGAAGTTTGGTGTAAGGTCCATGTTGTCCATGTTTTCCATTTTCTCGCCCTTCTCTCTCAGGATTTGAAGTGAAGTTGCCTTTTGTTGAGGAATCTCTGGCCAGGTATCACCTACAATCAGGCCATATACACATACACTGTTTGAATGCTGTTGCTTTTCAGTAAGAACTCTGTTTTGAACGTCCTGCATCCATTTGACCAAAGGCTGAACTGGTTGATACACTGACACATGCATGATAAATAGTCTCTTTAGTCAGATGACAAGTAAAGGGTTGGCAATTAGCGATCAGCAAAGACAAATGCATGCAGGATGAAACCTCAGGGCAAGAAACTGACAACAAGACAAAGAAAATTATGGCTGGTAGTTATGATAAACTGCCAAGTGAAGGGTATTGAATGAGGGCCACATGTAATGGGGAGCTAATGGGTAACAGCTGTGGGGATGAGGTGGTCAAGTGATGGCTCTCTAGTGACGACTGCTGGTCATGTGGAAAATTGCATTGTCTGAAAAGACAGGACAGGTAGTATGCATGGATTTGGCCAACATGACTGAAACTGGAGGAGAAGAGAGAAGAAGGTGGACCACCAGCAGCCATGATGATGTGACTAAAATCTACCACACAGTTTTAAGCAAGCAAAAGCATCAATAATTTATGGAGTACTTCTTACATATTTACCAACTAATAGATTTTTTTAATTTGTGTTGTCAAAAATCTAAGTTTGCCACGTTTGATGTGGAAGTAAGAAAATGTATTTTTTCCTCCTAAGGTACCAATCAGAGCCTGTCCCTCTGGTATCTGTGGAGGAGGTCAACCAGTGGGTGGAGAATGCCACCAATGGTTACATCCCCAACTTCCTGGAAAGTATTCCACATGACGTGGTGCTTATGCTCATGAACGCTGTGTACTTCAAAGGTGAACCATTCCACCAAAGACCAGCCATATGGTGATTTACAAAGTCATAGGCAATAAGTGCATAGAAAAAATCAGATGTTTCAGCAGGGCAGGATAGGTCGGTTCATTTGAATGAAAATCTCAACCATATCTCTCCTAAGTTGATGAACTGGCTTCATCTTTGTATTGATGAATACACTGGGCTACTTGACTTGCTGATAGTAGTGCCACTTTAATGCCACTTCCTATGCAGATCAGAGTTGGCCAGATGTCTTTCACACCACAAAAATAATTCTTCTTAAGGGATCCCAAAGTGCTCCCTGGCCAGTTGGGATATGAAATTTGCCTAGCCATTATGCTACTGGGGGACCCCATCACTTCTTCACCATGGTTGCAAAATGCTTCATTGCACTTTGGAGATCACAGTCCAAGCCATAGGACAACATCATCAGTGAACAGTATGCATGCCACAGTTGTATCATCAGGCCAGACACTCCTCCAGACCAGGGCAGCTCCTTGATATCCTATCCATGAACATTCCAAACAGGAAACCTGACCTCTTGTTACCTTGCACCTTACCTTTAGCAGAGTCACATGCTCACTGTGCGGTGCTACCTTAATTCTGAAAATGTAAACTCAGATACAGGTGGCTCATAAGTTCAGGTTGTTAAAAATGATTTTTATTAACGTAATGATTCTTAATGATTCCTTATTATTCCCCTCTGTGTTTTTCAGGTGAATGGCAGACACGTTTTGACCCCCAAGTGACTACGAAAGGAGTGTTCTACTTGGACAACCAGAACTCTGTGTCAGTTGACATGATGAAGTCTGCCCAGTACCCTCTGCGCCTGCTGGATGATCCAGAACTGGAAGCACAGGTAACACCAGCATTGGCATGGGTATGTCAGTGATGGTGCTGATACTGTCCATTATCAAAGGCAGAGCCAAGAATGCTCTTAAGGATTTCACAAGGCTTTTCTTTCCATTTAACACATGATATGGAAGCAATAACAAACAACCTGATACACAAAAACAGTGAGCTCCGAATTGGTTATTGGAATCTGCTAAGACTAGCTGGAGGACCTGACCTCCAGAGAAGGATGATGGCTGATCTTACTTAGCCATCTGCCACTGGTGGTTAACCTTTTGACAAGTGTTTTCATTGGTTTAAATAAGTTGTGTGTCTAATTCATGTCTCAAGGTCTTATTTCATTGTCTTCTGTTTACCTTTTCAACACCATGTGTTCCTGTAGTCTATTTATTGAGGGTTGGTCCATATGGAATAAAAGAGGTAAAAAGAAAGTCTTTCTCTCTTGTCCAGGTTGCCAGTTTTCCCTTCAAGGGAAATACCAGCTTCTTAATTGTCATGCCCCTGCCGGGCAGGGGAAACGTGTCGTCAGTGCTTCCCAAACTGAACATCTCCGACCTTTACAGACGTCTACCTGAGGAAAAAACAATGCAGGTCAACTTACCCAAGGTGAAGCTACAGTACCGCCAGGAGCTCCAGGAAGCACTGACCAGCATGGGTGAGAGCATTAGCTTCACTAAGACAGGAGAGATGTCTGAAAGGAACAACATAGACACTGTGTAGTGTAGTGGTGGGGATGCCACTTCCAAACAGATAAAGATAAAGGGCAAACACTGGTCATGTAATGTGGCATCACATAATGACCTTAGAACAAAACAGACACATTATTCAGACATGACAAGTAATCAGTTTACAGTAGCAATCCAAAGAGTCAATGTGATGAAAGTGATACCACTTTGAAACCACTGGCATCTTTTTCTCTTCCTATCAGGCCTCGGTTCTCTGTTTTCGGCTCCTGATCTTTCTGGGATTTCCGACCACCCTCTGAAGGTGACCAGTGTCCGTCACGCCAGCACTGTAGAGCTCAGCGAGGAGGGCGTGGAGGCGTCTGCCACCACTGTTATAACCTCCATGCGCTCCGTCTCCCTCTTCTCCGTCAACTCTCCTTTCCTCTTCGCCCTTGTTGATGATGCCTCTCTAGCCCCCCTCTTCATGGGCATAGTCATGAACCCTGCCCCCGACAACAACCCCATGCTCAATGACGATCCCCACAGCAACAGCACCATGAGCGACCAACCTGTAACAGAGAATAGCGAACACAGCAACAGGCTGAGCAGCGACACAGAGCCGGCAGAGGACAGCAGTGTGCAGTCATGTAGTGCTCCTGCTGGTGAGAGGGAGCAGCTGCTGCATGTAAATAGACTAGAGGGTACTGACAGAAAGAAGAAGTAACCAGAAGGCAAAACCTGCTCCAAATCAGACAACTCTGTGCTTGCAGATCTTACTTGTCAAAGAAATAATTTGACATGTCTGGAGACATACAAGTTGGCTTTGTTGCAGAGAATTAGATGAGAACTTGGATACCATGTCCGTCAGGAAAATATAAGGCAGAAATTTAGCTTAGCAGGGCATTGGGGGTTCTTGTAATTGTGTGTGGTTGCAATGAATTAGCGGAGACAGCCATGAGAGTGGTATCGATTTTTGTATCTAACTCTGAAACATAGTGAATAAGCATATTCCAAAATTGCCAAACTTTTTCTTCAAAGCAGATTCAGATGTGCAAAGGACAAACACATTGCCATTCAACATGAACGGCAATGTGTCTGTTTACCAGTCTGTTTACCAGACTGATTAAATTTGATCAAACTTGTCCTGTTTCTTTTGAAAATGTTATAATACAGTGATCAATGACTTTATGATACAGCTGTTAGGCCTGACAGTGTGTTTCAAGACAACTTTTACAGCTGATGAAGGCAAACAACACACACACACACACACACACACACACACACACACACACACACACACAGAATATTCCTTGAGAGGAAACATGACACTCTTTCAAGCCAAAAAAGAAAAGCATATTCTTTTCAACAAGTTGTTCATTATGATGTTAAAAGTCATTTTTCTTTGCAGATGTTTTATCTTCAATGTGATGATTTTAATTTGGTATTCAGTCACAGAAAATAAAACATTAAATGTTAATAAAATGTTTGAGAGTTTTTCTTTTTTTTATTTGTTTGAAAGAAGTTTCATTTCTCCAAATTGTCAGCTCTTCTCCCAGACTGACACAATGCCAGTGAAACAATGCATGAAGTTTTAGTTTCTTCATAGTACTTTCCTTGGTAATTGTTAAATATAACTAATGAATATTACTGTCAGCTTAGAAAGAAAAGCAACACACTGGACACTCAATAAAAACATCACCAAAAAAAACAAAACAAAACAAAAAAAAACCTCCTTTGAAATATACAACCAGAAAAACAGTGTGGTTACTCTGGTGTACTGTCATAATTTTCTCTAAGTGCATCCTTCCAGGCAGATCTAACAACTGCCTTGCATACACGCCTCACCTTGTTTGTTGGAACTACTGTCCTAACTTAATTTTTGCTACCTGTAACCTAAACCATATTGGCTGGTCGAGCTTGGTCGAAACCAGTATAGAGTGTTGCCTGAGAGGCATAGACCAAGAAGCAGTCTTTCATGGATTCTTATTAACTGATAAGACACACTAATGTTCCTTAGGGGCCTTTAGAGGTTCTTATGGGTGGGGCTCCCAGAGACTTTGAAGTTCCTGAGGTTAGTGTCCTAATTTTGAGGTTTTCGGCTGTAATGAAGTTCTAGATATCCTTAAGATGCATTTTATTCAGTACTGGTACTTAAGGTACGACACTCCTTTGGAGTATATGGAGGCAGGGTCCATTCTACTGTCATTCCAGTGATGCATGAGTTAATTCCAGGGGTGTTTTCATGTAATTTTTATAGGGGGTTCTGGAGGTGATTTCCAGAGTTCTAATGAGATGCCAAGAATCATTTATAAGGCTTAAGGGGTCATTTTGGGTCCCTTCATGTGGTCCAGAGGTCCTTGATGTGTTTCACCGAAGTTTCTTGGTTTCAGGGGTTCCTTATCTGGCTTTAACAAGTGCTTAAAGTTATGCACAAGGCCTCTGGGTTCTGGAGTCCTTGTGGGAATGTCTTGATGGTTCTTGTAAGGTTTCAGGATTTTTTTTCAAAGTTTCTTGGGACTCTTGAATGATGTGGCTGATAAGACCTCAGTCCAACGTTTAATGTTCAGTCTACTTACATCAGCCTAAATATTGCCACATGGGATTAAAAATGATTAAATGAGTGACATGATTAGTTTGGTCTAGAACGTGTCTGCGACGTTCTCCTCATTGCACAGCACTCTACAGTTAGACCTCAATCCATGTTTGCGTTTTCTGTACGTTAAACTGTTTCTGTGTATGTGTTGCGCGCCCCCGCCCAGACGCTCTGTTGGCAGCAGCGGGGACGCGCGTCGCTCTGGGCGCAGAGCCAGGAGGCGTCAGCGGAGCGAAGACTCGACTCATCTGCAGCGGGAGAAAGTCTGAGCAACGCAGACCGTCCGGGAGCAGAGGAGAGGTGAGTGTGCCTCTATGCGCTTTGTTGGTCATTTTGCGCTTTCACGCACAACTCTTGAGTTTTGCTTTTTGATGCGTCTCTACTGACGCCGATTAATGCCAGTTAATTCACCGTTAATTTAGTGCTGCATGATGTCCCGCTGTTCAGCAAAATGAAGCACACATTAATGTTTGATAAACCTGCAGAGAGCTCTTCGTCTCACGTCGATTCAGTCTTTTAACATGAAGAAAAAACCCTCACAGCTCCCTTACTTTATAATTTGAAGACATTTTTATGATTATTTCAACAGTCGGAAACATGTCGATGAACTTTCTCTCAGGTTCAGTTCAGCTTTTCCATCGCTGTGCCAAGAAATACAATCAAAGCTGGAGCTTTTCCACCGGACCAGTTTATATAATAGTTCTCATTTCATGGGAGGGTGAGTGGAACAGAAGCAGGGTCAGTCGTCTGTGTCAACACAGATTTACTCAACTTAAACAAACTTAAATCTTTACATTAGGCCGCATTGTGTTTAAAACTATGAATACTATGAAAAATACACAAGTGTAATATTTGAAGGCAATGTGAAATACATAGCGTAACTTCTGTCAGTTATATTGTTCTTTACAAAGACTTTTCACACAGGTTATTTGGGGTTAGAAACACTTTGGTGCCAGGAACAGTCCAGCAGTTCTGTGGACTAATTTCAGGGTCGCGTCCTTAACTTTTAAAAACTGTCCAGTGTGATATGAGAAAGTTTAGGAGCAGCCAATGAGAAAACATGCCTGTGAGTATTAGAGACAAGTCCCTGCAGCAACCACACATCTGCTGTGTCAACTGTTCATCTTCAGTCTGCTGCAGGACTCTGCAGGTCTCCATCAGGCCTGTTCAGACTTTATACACCTCAGGGATGAAGAGAGGCAACAATTCATACTTCAGATGAATCTTTGACGATCCTTGTGGAGTCACTGGTGCATTCATGCGTCAAGCATTGCGGTAAATAAATGAATAAAGCCTTCAAGACATGATCAGACTGAGAGATGTCAGTGGAGATGTAATCAGTTTGAACCGTTGGAATGCTAACAGATAAACGTACAGCCAGACCAGGACTATGAATGCATGCTCTGGTGAAAATGTCCACGTCAAAGTGTGTTGCATTCAGGAGATTTATCCTGCTTTTGCTACCTGCTTTTGTTTTATCACTCTAGTATGATTGCCATCCTGTAAAACAAATACAAGGGTCAAAATCAAATTTGAAATTTGATCTTTATATAATTAGTGTGATGAAAGACCTTGATTTGGTCTGGCAATCACTTCACTGAAAAAAAGACTGTGCAGTTATTTTAGTTTCTCAGTTGATCTCAATGTACTTTTCAGAAAATGTACAATCTTGGAACACATGTTGAAATTGGAATAGAATCTTACTATTATGATCATATAATGGAGGGAGAGAAA
This sequence comes from Chaetodon auriga, assembly GCF_051107435.1. Lineage (NCBI taxonomy): Eukaryota > Metazoa > Chordata > Actinopteri > Chaetodontiformes > Chaetodontidae > Chaetodon > Chaetodon auriga. The sequence goes on from NC_135088.1 coordinate 294,247, forward strand.
AGATCCGAATCACAGTGAAAGAAACTGCAGCCTCTCAGCTTTCTGGACCTCACCGTCTGGATTTCCCATCAGGCATGGTGTGTGTGTGTGTGTGTGTGTGTGTGTGTGTGTGTGTGTGTGTGTTTGTGTGGTCTGAGATTCAAATGACAGACTTTTGTTTTTGTGAAACCACGACAACCAGGTCCAGATGTGTGCAGAAGAACAAAGGAGACTTTGTGTGTTTGTGTGTGACCTTTTCCTCACTTTCTTTTACTGGTTCAGACATTATGTGTGTTTAAAATAAACTCCAGGGCAGTGTGTGCAGCTGCAGCTGCATCAAAATGATAATGCAAAAGTAAACTTTTAACAACAACTGACCTGCAGAGCTTCTGTTTGTTGTCGTACAAGCTTTCTGCTCAGAATTGAGATTATAATTTTCTCACATAATTACTGGGAAAACAGTTTTTAAGAGAATTATTGGTTTGGCAATGTACAGTTCTGGAGGTTTGAGTGCTCAGACTGCAGACATGATCTGGTCTTTCTCGGGGTCCTGACAGTTTATATTTTGTGGTGAAATTTAGACTGGTTGTATAATTTTGTGGTGTTGCCCTGCAATTATACAAACCACTGTTTTGAAATTATTTGGCTCTGAATGTCATTATTGTCTTTGAATCTGAAACAGTTCCACAAGCAGAGGATACATTTTCTCAAATGACAATGTATGAACTGAGAATGAGAAAGTAGCGTGTTGGGTGTCTCTGGTAGTGATGAACATTCAGAGATTTATCAGCTGAATCTCCACCTCCTCATATCTTTACAGAGCTTTGTAGTGAGCTTGAACTCATTTTTATCAGTCAGGACACAACTTTGGTGCTTTGGTTCATTCTCACTGCTCTCATGGTGTCGTTTTCAGAGAAAAAGCTCTAAAATCCTACTATACACAACCTGCTCAGCAGCAAGCAGCAGACAGACATAGTTAGAGACAAGCTGGTGAACACAGGGGAACATTCAGCTGCTAAAGAGTCAGATATTTCTCCCACATGTTTGTAGAAACCACAAACAGCTGCTCCGTAACTGCTGGATGGATCATCAGAATTAGCCATTGTTTCCCCATAAAAAGTGGTGGTAGCACTGGTAGGAAAGGTATGAAAACTCATCTTTTGTGTTTGTCTTCCAGGATGAAATACACAACTTTCCTGCTGGTGTTTGGAGTCGTCCTGAGCTTCTGTCAGGCTCAGGTATCTACATCACCTGTTGTCCCTGATTTTTTAAATAAAGCCTGTTTTAATGTTAAATGAGTCTGGTGTTACTAAGTATTTCTCTCATCATACACATATACATATACAATATATATAAATACATCAGTCTCTCTGGCACAGTATAAGAAACTGCAGATCTTTTGACTCTTGTCTTTAATGAACTGCTTCAGTCGGAGACAGGAGTCGAAGAGACGGGTGGGGAGGAGGAACATGTGGAGCTTTTCACCACACCTCAGACTAAGATGGGCGCAGCTACCTCGGATTTCGGGTACAACTTGTTCCGTGCTCTGGCGAGCCGCGACACTGCAGCCAACGTCTTCCTGGCCCCCATTAGTGTGTCTGCGGTGCTGACGCAGCTCTCCATGGGTGACGACACAAACACACTACAAACTAAATCCAAACTGGTGCATTGGTTTTGACTGCCATGGTGTGTACAGGCCTGTCAACCAAACTGCCTGAAATGTCTTTCAGTTTTGCTTGCTTTTTACCATCAGGTGGTCTGCAATGTCTTTCTCCATATGTGCTTATTTATTCCTCTGTTACAGTGAATCGCTTTAAGCTGGGACAGAAAAAATTAAAACAGTGCAGAGGGAGAATAGACAGACAAAAGACATTTTTCCAGCCAAAGTTGACACCTGAAGGCAATATTGAAACATTTTTCTCATAAGCACATTCTTTGAATTTGAATCTTGCACTGACTGCAGAAGGTTCGTAAAGAAGATCTTTGACATGAAGGGAAAAAGTATATGCCTGAATCTTACGAACATGTTGACTCACTGAACGAGATCCCTTGTATCCCCCAGGAGGCTCTGAGCGTGCTCAAAGGCAGCTGTTCAGGGCTCTGAGGTATCACACCCTGCAGGACCCTCAGCTCCACAGCACCCTGAAAGACCTCTTGGCATCAGTCAGGGCGCCTGGCAAAGGCCTGAGCACTGCAGCACGCATCTACCTGGCAAGACGTGAGTTCATGTGGGGGCTTGAGCAACTGGACATAAAATCAGGGATCCACATGTAATTTTATCTGTTTTCAACTACGACATGACTTTTTTTTTGGCTTGACTTGGAACATTTTAGCTCAGTTCACCGCAACAGAAAACTTCAACCTCATGGGAGAATTGGTGATTAGACATTATAGATGATGCAGAGTAGCAATCAGGTTCATCCATGGCCCAGTCTCACTGCTAATGATGTTTTCAATCTTTTTCTTGTTTAACTCTTGTTGAAAATCAGTCAATTGAATCTTTATAGACCCTGTACTTTTCCTCACCAAACAAGGTCAGAATTCTAAGATAAAACCGTCCGTTCTCAGGACTTCGTCCAAAGCAGGACTTCTTCCCACTTGTGGAGCAGCAGTATGGAGTCCGTCCAAAGGCACTGCAGGGAGGAACAAGGGATGTGAAAGACATCAATGACTGGGTGGCTCAGGAGACAGGCGGGAAGGTGCAGCAACTCTTGACTACGTCCTTACCACGAAACCCTGGAGTGAACACTGTGAGTGCCGCCTACTTTAAAGGTATGTCAAAATCCCCAAAATCTCCTCAAAAACTGTAGACAAACAGGGTAGATTAGGAATGAAAGCTCGTCAGTTGGTTTGAATGTAGGAGTGCTGCCTCTTGGTTTTGGACACTTTGATGTTGCTTCTTTTAATACTGGAGTTTTTTTTTTTTTTCAAGCTCAGTTTTACTAGAAATTCAGCATCCAGCTGAGGATGCAGGAGCATCAATAATGATAGATTTTCTGTCTGTAAACAGGGAAGTGGGTGACTCGGTTTGGTCAGAGTGGAGCAATGCAGAACTTCCAAGTGGAGGGAGGGACACCTGCACAGATTGCCATGATGCAGCAGGATAACTACCCCGTGAAGATGGGGGCTGACTCAGATTTGAGCTGTGTTGTGAGTGTTTTCTCCTTTGAAACAACAAAGTACCATAACTGGTTTAAACTTCACAAACAATTGGCCAGTCGGTTATGAACTTCAGCCCACTTTCTGAGATCCCTCCTGAACGTCTGCTCCTCCTCCAGATCGCTCAGATCCAGATGCAGGACGATGTCAGCATGTTCATCTTCTTGCCTGATGAAGTGACCTCCAACATGACACTGCTGGAGGAGAGTCTGACTGCTGAGTTTGTTCAGGACCTCTCCATGACACTTCTTCCTGCCAAGGTGTCCCTCACTCTGCCCTCACTGAGGCTCAGCTACTCCACAGACCTGCTGCCGCTGCTCAACGACCTGGGTGAGTCTGTCTGATGAGCAAAGACCTTCAATCCTCCATGTGGATTTCAAACAAAGACAGATGCAAATAAAGTGCCAGTGTTGCACAAGTGCAAAATGTTTTGTTTGTTTTTTAAGAATCAGGTTCAGAATTGGCTTTATTGGCCAAGTATGTGTACGTATACAAGGAGTTTACACTTTTCCTCCTTGTGGTCCTTTCTCCTCCCTACTCTTCCCCTTTCTTCTCGTCTTACTGTTGCTCCTCTTTTTCTGCCTGCTCTTCCATCCTGTCTTTCTCCTCCCCTTCTTCCCTCCCCGCAGGACTCTCTGATTGGCTTGCAGACACGGACCTGGAGAAGATCTCCACTTTAGCTGCTAAGCTCAGCAGCGTCAATCACAAGGTCGTAATGGAGATGGCACCTGAGGGGAACCAGTACCCCAGCACCACATCAACAGCAAGCCACCTGTCCTACCGGGTGGACCGGCCCTTCCTCTTCCTGATCCGGGATGAAGCTTCGGGGGCGCTGCTCTTCATTGGCCGGGTGGTTAACCCCAAGACCCTGACGATATAACACACACACACGCACACACACTCTTAGCAGGTCCTAGGAGGGATTTCAGGTGTTTGCGTTTGTGGTGGCAGATACTTGTGAGAATATTTGATTTTGATTTGATTTTACACAATTCTTTACTTTTCATGTTGAAACATATTAATCTGACAGGACACAGAAACACGGTGATGATACTCTGAGTTTACCAAAGGATTGTTTTTTAAGAAATCAAATATTGTCATTTGTGTGAAACATAATAAACACGACAATGAAACAAAGTGTGTCTTGTTTTGTGTTGTCCCATTTCAGCTGGTTCAAAACATCCCAAAGTGAACCGTGAATCATTTCTCATCTCACACTGCAAAATGACTTCCATCCGTCTGTCTGTCCATTAATGTAATAACTTCCATTTTCATCAAAACATACACTTGATGATTTATGTATTTCCTAGGTATGATTTATGAAAAATTCCTTCAAAGCCGCTACATGTGTTAAATGAGTCCGGACAGACATGGATATAAACTTTACCCTGACTTGGTAGGCAGAGGCAAAACACTGTGAGGCAGTACTTCTACATAATATTGAACCATGAAGAAACGTAGCAAAAGGTCCTGTGATTTTTTAAATATCATGCCGTATCAATAGCAATCTTATGCACAGTAACTAGGAGACAAGTTCTTTTATTACTAGAATGTAATGAACTTTGCAGCTTGGACATTTGACCTTGAATAAAAATTAGATGTAGACCTCTGAGTGATAAGTTTGAGACTCCCTGCATTAGACAATAGTGTGTGTTCTGTAAACACAATGTCAGATTATTCTTTACTGTGGAACGTCTGATTATTCCTCCACATGCCAAATTCTGATCAAATGACTCCTCTCCCACATTCCACAAGATGGAGAATATTTTGGAAAGACATGTGTTGGCAGGTTGACACTGATGGCAGAAAATATTTTCCGTACTTCTTTACCCACGATTACCACATTCTTCTACACAAAATAAGGCAAACTTCTCAAGTGCATCAGTGTTCGTTGAACAGTGACTTTGCTTAAACAGAAAGAATCTGAAGAGTTACAGAGCCAACGTTCATCCATTTGAATGTGCGTGTGTTTGTGTGAGTGAGGACCGAAGTCTCTAACCAATAGAGTGAGGACATTTTGGCCAGTTTTCAGTAATTCAAAGCGCTGTTTGAGGGTTAAGACTTTTTGGTTTCAAGGGTAAGGGTTAGGAATTTAGTTGTGATGTTTAAGGTTATGGTAAGGGGCTGGGATTGCACTATGTCAGGTAGGGTCCTCACAAGGATAGAAATACAAGTGTTGTGTGTGTGTGTGTGTGTGTGTGTGTGGAGCACACGTGTTTTTGATTTTCTAAACAGTCAGAAATTCCTGAGGTTTCTGTAAGGCTGCCCAGAAGTAAGTGAGCTGACGGAGGGGAAAAAGGGAGAGAAAGAAGAAGAGTTGGACTCTGAGAAGGGAAGCAGGATCTGTAAACTCTATAATCTAGAAGAACATCCTCTTTGTATAGTCTGTATTACTCTGACATAGTGCAATCCCAGCCCCTTACCATAACCTTAAACATCACAACTAACTCAGCAGTGAAAGGAGCACCAATATCACAATCAGTGTGCACAAACCTGTTTTCATTTTTCTCCAGTTTTCTGTGAAAAAATCATGTGGTTAATCTGTGGGATAAATCTGTACTGACTGCAGGGAAGCAATTAGTATGAAGCAAGAACCAGCTTTATATAGACAGCTCTGATCCTGACAGTGGTGGGATGTAACTGTACTTCAACACACTTGAGATCCACTAGAGAGTTGTAAATTATTCCATGTGACAGTTTGCGTAAATAACAGAAGAGTAAAACATGAGTGAAATAAGTAAAATTTTGGATGACTGAGCAAAGGCAGTCCAGAGTACCACGAGTGGTGGTACAACAACGGTTCCAGGTGGTGCAGGAGTGGGTCAGAGGCAGGAGTCGTACCAGAGAGGCTGCAGGAGTGGAGAAACAAACATTAGGAAAGAGATAGAGAAGGCTGGAACAATGTGGACTGTGTATGATCCAGCAGCATGGTGGAGCTGAAGCCCAGTGTTTAAAGCAAAGACAATTGGAGATGATTAGCAGGTGGCTGCCTCATACCTGCACACCTGATCCTACTCCTGCAATCAGAGAGAGAGAGAGAGAGAGAGAGAGAGAGAGAGAGAGAGAGAGAGAGAGAGAGAGATTAAATGATTAAATGAAAGAGAGAGAACATGAAACTATCCAACAGTTTACTGGAGCAACTCTGGCTGGTCAAAACATAAAAATTTAGAAATTATGTTAGGAAGCCATATATATGATCAGGAAAAAACTATTTAGATCCTTTACTTAATTACTTAATACTAATACCACACTGTAAAAAATACTCCATTATGAGTAAAAGTCTTGCATTGAAAGTACTGAAAGTACCAGTATGGAAGAATAATCAGGAAATTATACTTCAAGTATTTAATGTGGAAAACCCGAATCCAAAATAGATTAAAATGATTAAATTAGGAGGAAAAAGAAGTAAAAAAAACATAATCTGTTTGGTAGTTTAATTTCTAGCAAAACATATTTTTTAAACTCTTCATGTCTTTTGTGTGTAAAAATCTTAATTTGTAAAGTAACGTGTAAACACAGTTTTCGGATTAATGCAGTGAAATAAAAAGTCCAATATTACCCCCTCAAATGTTGTCAAGCAGAAGGAGAAAGTGGCATGAGAAGACTGCAGTCAAGTACCTGGACTTTGTACTAAAGTACAGCACTAGAGTAAATGTATTAAAATGTATTTGTAATGGAGGACTTTTATTTCTCAGAATGTGTCTATATTATTGTACTGCTGCTGTATATTTATTAAATACTGTTCAGTTTTCTGTGCATCCAGCACACCTCAGCCTTCACAAGAGGGAGACAAATACTCAGCAAATCCAATTTCTTCAGTCATGAAAACTTCACAGTTGAACCTCAGGAGCTCCGGTGTTTTCAGAATAGATAAACATATCATATCCACAGCGTTTTTGGGTTTTTTCGTCTTTGAAACACAATTGTGTAAGTTTAAAGTCCTGCTGTTTTGAGGGTTTTTGACATTTTTATCTCCATTCCTGATAAGAAAAGCCCCTCTTTGTGATTCTGATGAACACACGCAATGAGCTCCAGGCTATTGTCTAGTTAACAGTGTGACAGTGACACACAGTCACATTGGAAGCATTCACAGAGGAAACTGCAGCTGTAGTGTCAGTAAACATTGAAAACAGCCTACTTATGTCTGTCAACCAGTACAATTATTTCTGCCCCTCAAAGTACTTAAAGTCCTTAACCTCGCATTTGTCAGTTTCCACATGAGTGTGAGGATTTGTTGACCAGTGAGGCTCCAGCAGAGATTCAAGAGGAAACAGTGTCTCTGACAGAGGCATTGAAAAAAAGTAGGCAACCGGAAACCTGCTGGGGTCTTGAGGGCCAGAGGTCTGCTGAAGGAAGGAGGTTAAAACCATTTGAAGAACTCATATTTCTACGTTAGAGCGCTCACCCAAACCTTAAAGAAGTAGTATCACATTTTGGGAAATCACTTTGATCAACCTCATATCTGTGCACTCAGTACAGAGCTGGAGGCAGGACGTGGTTAGCCTAGCTTAGCATAAGACTCTGTCAAAAGATCTAAAATCAAAACAAGATCAGATCAGTTAATCCTTTTTAATCCCACAGCAGGGGAATTTGCAGAAAAGAGGATAGTGTAGTCGAGAGAAGCACAATATAACGATTGAATCAGAGTGAAATAGACTATGGCTGAATCTAACATTATTGTACACAGGAAATGTCCAGTTTAACATACACTGATACTGCAGAAGTGAATTTAGTGAATCAGTTTCAGTGTGTGTGTGCGCTACTGATTGCAAAGTCTGACAGCCGCAGGAAGGAAGTAGCTGCTTTATTTCTCCTTCACACACAGCGGATGAAGTAAGTGTAAGTAAAACTGAAGGCACGGCACACTGCATGGATTCAGCCCAGCTCATTTTAGAAGCTGAACTTCTGCCAGATCAGTTGTTGTTTGACATTCAGCTTGGGGTCATGACATCAATGACCTGAGCTGTGGAGGTTCTCCTGGTTCTCCAGGTTCTCCATGCATGCGTATGTCTAAAACTGGGGTGCATGCTTACGTCTGAAACGTTGGGTCTGGGACTGTAGACTCCAGCTCTTGTTATCATTTGTATTTCTTTCATAATTCTTCTATTTTACACTAATCTTTTAGCACAACATCACAGAGTCTGTGACAAATAAAAGAATCATTGAAGGACAAACATCTACAGGAGGAAAACACACTTCCTCTTATTTGTTGTTCTGGCAGCAGACTGTCCCCGTGTCTTTATGATGAAATAGGCCTTTAGACCAAAACTGTTTCCTGTCTGTGTCTCTCTGTCTGACAACATCTTGAATCGAAGTTGTTTACAAAAATAATGAGAAATGTCAATAGGATGATTTGGCTCAAATGAGACATCACAATATGACTCTGACCTGTTGACCTTAAAATGAGCCAGTGATGGTTTCTTCTGTTAAATTCTCTCACTGAACCGACAACACTTGTTATCATTTCAATATTCACTTTATGAATCTTAATCCTCTGGTCAGTAAATTTCAAATTACTTCATTATCATCCTGCATTTAAATCACCTTTTTTTAAAATATGATCATCGTCACCTGGTCAGTACTGAATTGCTTTGTTTGTCTATTCCCTTTATTTTATTTTATTTTTAGTTTAGTTTTATTCAAAGGAGTCCTGACCACGTGTCCCCTATGGTCCCTGTCTAGAGTCAGCGTTCAGTTTGTCTGTTCTGGGTTACTGTAGAAACATGGCAGTGCAACATGGCGGACTCTGTGGATGTCCACAACGCTAACTCTTCCTGTAGACACCCGTAAGCAAAGGATGCTGTATAAAGACATAATGAATGTCAGTATAGAAAAACACAGGTGTAGTTCCATAAAAGATGTCTTCATAGGAAAAGTTATGGATGTTGGCAAACACTGCACACCTACAAATGTCCTTATATGTGCTGACAACTACAGTATAGTGAGTTATAAAGTAGGGATGTCCCAATCATTAGATATCCGCCCGATCCAAGACTTATATTTACCTAATGTTGAATAAATTTGTTTCTGACACATGGAAATAAGAGTAATAATGCAAAATCTGACACACTTCACTTTTCAGGCACTACTTAATCCAAATTTGAAGATCCTCATTCACGTTGAAATCAGATTGCTGCAGAACGACCACTGTAACCTGGTAACTGAAGTGTAATCACACTGTATGCACTCTATCAACGGCCCTCAGTGTTTGGCACAAAAAGATAGTGTTGTAACATTTTATAGGACAGTCTGTTCATATTGTGGCACTGAAGGATCACAGTGTTTGGCATGAAGGGGTGACATGGCAGCTCAGATTCAGACTGAATGAATCTCACATACCTGTCAGACTGACAGACATCACCTCTGGAGCAGAGGTTCACATGTTCGAACCTGCAGCAGAAAACAAGTCAAAGTGTTTGTGCTCCAACTGCCACAGAGTCGACCTTGTTTTTCTACCAACAACAACTCTTAGGGCTGCTGCCTGGACCTGTCTGCCTCTGTGGGGGAATGTTTTACAGAAATGCTGTGATGAAGATTGTAGTTATTGTGTTTGGCTCTGCAGTTTTAAAGTCGACACATTTTTGTATTCTTATGTCAAGATCCAACACTTTTCATGTAAGCTCGAACTCACCAAGTTAAACCAATAATATCATGACATCCACCAACCAATCAGTGCAACTTTCAGCCGCACAGAGCTAAGCATGGTACATCGGTGTGTCGTTGCAGGTTCATCGTCGTTATGGGTTGGCTGGCTAGAATTTATTCACTTTGAGGAAAGTGGTATCTGTCACAGCTCCAGATTCTGCACACGGCATTTTACACTGTTTCTGCAGCGACATGGATACAACTACAAATATTTTGCCAACTTATTTCATTTGTTTGCAGAGTTCATGTCAGACAGTTCATCCTCAGTGCAGCTGTCAGCAGCAGTATTTCCACACTGACATGAACTACTTCCTCAAAACACAAACTGTTGCAAAGGAGCAAAAGCATCTGCCTTTGTGTCTGTAAAACAGCTCATCTATTTCTGTACTATAACACTGTGTACGGTATGGAAGTCATTATAATGAGGTGACCAGAATAATATGTGAAAATACTTAACAAGGCAGAGGTGAAGTGCACAAAGACACAATTATTATCCATCATTAGTCATCAATTAAGAATGACGACTAATCAAAAGAAACTAAATCATATCGGCCACCATATATTTCATGTCATGTGAGAAGAATCCTCATCTGGAAGCAGGAGGAATCACAGTTAACACAAGGAATAAACTTAATCTGTGAGACAATTTAAACTTCACTCAGTCTGGCTTTGCATTTCTTAGCTCAGTTTTAGATTTAGAAATTTATCAGGTAGGAATAACTGATAATAATAATTAATAAATAGTCTGAATAAGACTAAATAAGGCAACAAGAAAAAGATGCTAATATATTTAAGTGTATATATATATATATATATATATATATATATATATACACACACACACACACATATATAACGTGAGCTTTACTCACACAGTGAAACACTTTTGTTTTTCATTCTTCGTTCTTATTTATGCATACAGGATATTTCTTTCAGCGCTTCAGGCCTGAGCGGTTCCTTTGGTACTGCAATTTCATAGATACAGAGAAATATTTTTGAAACTAAAAACAGTGGAGAATTGACAAAATAAATACACAAAAACAACAAGCATTTAAGAAAGTAGCTTCAAGAATGTGTCAGGAAGAATATTTTTAAAACTGAAAAGGTCCAGACTGGTTAGTGCTGCAGTCAGTCAGTATAAAAAAAAATCAAATAGTTCATTTGATGAAAAGGAATCAATTGAAAATAATGTCTTCCTTTTCTTTTCTTTTCTTTTTTTTTTCTTTCTTTCTTTATTTCAAAGTAAAAGCCCTGTTTAATATGAGTACAAAATGACAACAAGCAACGGTGACATCAATGCAGAGCAGGCAATGAAGCCACACTCAGACAGACATGACATCATCTGACTGTCCACACTGTTCACAGAAAAAAAGCAGCACAACACATTATACATGTTTGGCATTTAAATTCATCCAAAAAACCAACATGTCAAGAGTCTGATGTCAACACCTTCAGTTTGCTCTTAAATCACAGAACAACATGGATGCAGTGTCTTACATCTCGCACAGCTTTGTGAAGCTCTGAAGGTCGGGTTACTTGTGGATGTGAGAGAACTGGATGCTTTGGTGTTTGGGGTTACAGCTCTTCAAGACATTTGTACAGCTTATTTTGGGGCATATTTATGCCTTCATCAGATAGCTTACAGTGGAGAGATGACAGGAAATTAAGTGAGACAGAAATGGAGGATGATGTGCAACAAAGGAGACTGTCAGTTGACCAGTTTTCTCTGGCCTTGCTCACATTAGTTTTGACCTGATGATGACACTACCAATAAGTGTCTGAAAACAATTTCACAGCAATCCATCCAATCGAGGTTGAGATATTTCAGTCTGGACCAAAGTAGTGGACTGACCAGCGATGCTGTCTTGAGCCATGCTGCTAGTATGCTGCTAACATGCTGCTAGCATGGCTAAAAGTGATTTGAGTGATTGGAGTCGCCCTCACAGATATCGCCCTGACTTTGTTGGTGAAGGGAAAAGATGGGAAGTGCAGCTTATTAAACGTCAGCACCAGATTCAGCATTTTAAAAATCATATAAACACAGTATGTTTGTTTGTATCGTATATGGCACAATTTACTGATCCTCTTATATACAATCACACCAGTAATCTCATTGGAAGTGTTCAGTGGTGGAAAGTAAGTAAGTGCATTTACTCAAGCACTGCACTTCAGCACAATTTTGAGATATTTGTACTTTATTTCACTATTTGGAACCACTTTATACTTCCACTCTACTACATTTCAGAGGAAAATGTTTAACTTGTGACTTCACTGCATTTGTTTGACGGGTTTGGATATAGTTACCTTACGGATTCAGATTAATACCAATTAGAACCAACAAGTGATGTATTATGATTATTGTGATGTTTATATTTGGCTCAGCAACATTTGAAGTACTTAAATAAGCTCCACATTTACCATCTGCAACATTAAAGTAATTATAATCCAATTATATCATTTTTATTATTTCAAAATTTAGCACAATGAGCACTTTTACTTTTGGTAATTTAAGTATATTTTAATACTTGTGAATTTTTCCAGTACACAAGTAAACTTTTGAATACAGTATTTGTACACTGTGGTATTTTTAAAATTGTACTTCTTCCACCTCTAGAACATGTACTGAGTGTTGCATGTAAAAAAATACAAAATCAAAAGTATCTCAGCCTCGTTATGCAGGCTGTCTGGTCCTTTGAGTGACAGGCAGGAGAAACACTCCACACACATTGAGTAACTCATATCTTTGGCAGCATAGCAGCTTCCACCATCTTAGAAACTCTTTCTCTTCAGTTTTCTCCTTGTTCAGCCTCTCTTCATCCCTCTGTCCCTGTATCCTCCTGTGGTGTTTCTTCAGGTCTTGATGCCCTTCAGTTCTTGTTCTTTGGGTGAAACGTTCTCCGGTGTTTTCTGCCCGTTCACCAGCTCGTACCCTCCTTTGCTCTCTGGCTCTGGTTCCTGATGTTTGGCCCTCCTGCGCAGGACCACAACCGTCAGCAGGAAGCAGAGCAGCCCCCCACACACAAAGACTGCCTGCAGACCCAGAAACCTGCACGCACAAACACACAGAGGTGGTCTTTATTGTTTTGGTGTTTTGGAGCAGGTGCAGGCTAAAGCTTGAGGAACCATTTTTCACAGATGTACCACAAAATCTCCAATGCAAAGGTTAAACAGCTGCTGCTAGATAGGACTCCTAATAGGAAAATTAATGATAATTGGAGAGTTGTTTTATGTTTATCTCACATGATGAAGTTTTCTAGTGTCGACTGTGAAAATGCCAGGGACAATGACGGAGTCTGATATGTTAGATTGCGTAAATATATTACAATGTCATCTATAAACTAAACCAAAAACAGAAAAAGGGACTTCTTCAAAACAGATTTATCCTTCCTGATCCATAAATGTACAAACTGTTGGTCTGTTCAAGTTAACAGGGAGGCAAAGATACTGCATGAGGTGAATTTGAGTCAAAAAGTGCAGTCCTTCAGGAAGTCATAACTAACTCAAACTGAACACACACAGACGTGAAATATGTTGATATCATCCAATGTGATGATGAATGTTTACTTCCTGAGGATATCATTACCTGACCATCTAGAATAAACACCGATAAACACATACCTTGTAACTGTAGAACTTAACTGAGAATCATCAAGTTCTTCAGTAGCAAAGTAATTCAGTGATAGTTGTACACACCAACTGTGCTAGTAGCTAAAAAACGTTCTAAAATGGAAACAAATATAGACCAATAGGGGTAAAAAATTGGCCACATACATATGCACATATGTGACCAGTGCTGGTAATATTAAATTCAGCCCACCTCCGCTAGAGGAATAAATCCAGCCTGAATGTTTGTATGTCCACCTGTAAACACTGTAATACAGTGTACAATGTTGAATGTGAATCCATCTCAGAATGACTCACCGATGTCTGAAGCGGTTCAGGTTGTAGTAGAGACAAGAAGTCTGCTTGTTGCACTTCTTGCCCCACAGGATGCAGGTGGTGTCGATGACGCTGCCGTACAAAACCGGGCCGGGCATGAACGCTACAAACGTACGCACACACACACACACACACACACACACACACACACACACACACAGATTTATCGTGGATGAAAGGATGAAGGATATTTCTTCTAAGCAGTTGAAACAATACATCTTTACTCACCAAGCACTCTGAATAGCATGTACTGCACTCCTACTGCAAAAGACTTGTCCTCTGTGGGCACCGTCCTGCAGCAGAGACACAAACATCACATTCATGATAAGGATGGGTTTCGTGTTTATTGTCTGTGGGTGCATGTGCACTCAGCCTTGTGGGTTTGGTTTGCTGACATGCTGAAACAGAGCTGAGCAACAGGAGGAATGTTGACTATTGATGACAGCAGTGACAGCTGCCATGATGACATACAGTAAAAGGATTTTGGATGTTGCATTGTATTATTTCAAGTCCCTGCTTCTGTTGTTGTTTTGCTTGTTCTGGCTCAGAGGTTTTCTGGAGTTGTGGGAGAGCTGAAAGGAGGTGAGGCAAAGGTACTGTGCATGGTAAAAGGGACAGGTGCATGCAGGCGTTTTTAAGACAACAAGAAGTTAGTTATTAGTAGTTTGGCTGCTTATCAACACAGTCAGCAGTTGGAGCTGCAGCATGCAGAAAATTGCACCACTTCTCAGAGTCACAACACAATTAAATCTGAACACACAGACACAGATGATGCACATACTTTTCATATTGAGTGAGATTGTTTTATATGAGAAAATATGATTTATATGAGTTTGGTGGATTTTTAATAAACTCATTGTCAATGGATATGAACAAGCTCAAATTAAACCTTAAAGCTCATAGCCATCGATTCATTTAAAAAAAAAAAAGTGGCAAAAGGAGAAGTGATGGTTTGGTGGCATAAATGATCTGGCAGGTGGCAGCTTTATACAGCAGAGACATGAAATGCAGAACAGGTGAGACAACAGCTGAGGATCAGGTGACTGGCAGGAGGACTGGCATTTCAAATTAAACCTCAGGCTAACCCTCAAACAGCAAAACAAAAGACTCCCCTCTGATTCCCCTAAAAAGTCAGACTACCTTCCCTCAAAGCAAAAGGAAAATTACAAAAACTCTCCTTTTTCTGACCCTCCTCTTCCCCTAATTTCCACATAATGCCAAATGGAGCTGGAGCTCTTTCACCACCATCTGGAATTTATTTTAGTGTTTTGCAGCTGTGAGCAAGCCCTCCATTGTACTTTGTGTGTCAACAGCACATTCAAAAACCCCATTTCCTCTGTGGAGCTGGTTTACAGCTCAACTCTGAGGAGGAAGAGGAGATGATGTAGGAACCACTGTGACCGGCAGGGGTCAAAATTCATCGATTTACAAATACTCACTTTAGACTCACTGTAAGTAGTTCTACTACTTTGGCCCTGCTAAAGCACTACAACTAATGAGGTGATTACGAGGGCCCTCTTCGCCCTGGACTAATAGACTAAATGTCGAAATTACCTCACCTCATCTGTGCTTTGCATGCTGCATTCACGCAGGAAAAGCAAAGTCTGTGTTTTACTGGAATTTACTGACGTTTTTCTGGATATGAAGTCAAGGCTGTGCATAACATCAACATTTCCGATGTGCAGCATATGCTATTCAGCAGCCACATTAATAAATATTTTATCCTCTTTCTGCTTGTGTTATAAGCATGAATACTCACTTGCAGCTCATTTAGATGAAGTAACAGATGCTTCATGTCTGCACTTGATCTTTCGTCGCTCTTAACCTTCTCTGTCCTCACTCGCTGTAAACATCAGTACAGCCGATCTCTTAACTGCTGTTCTGTGTTGTCTTAAGCTTCAGTCCATTGAGCTCTCGGGGCCACAGCATAATGTTGATAAATGGTAGGACACATCCTCACATATGCTGCTCACTGATTATGAAAACTGAGCTGCTTGTGTTTTGGCTCCATGGAAACGCTCCATTTTTCATGCGTCCCCCACTAAAGTCCCCCTCTCACTGTGTGATTACAGCGATCATGTAATATCACAGTGTGTGAGATGGACCAATAAAGTCTTGGTCTCAGTCAGTATCTATGATATCACCAGCAGATGGAGGGCTACAGGTTCCTTGGACTTGGCCTTGTGCAGTTTATAGGTGTGTGCCTTTCATATCACATCAAGTCATATCAAATCAACTGGATTTGCCAGAGGTGGGCGCACACACTTTGAGATATCTCTGTGGAATCAGGAGGACTGAATACACAAGAAGGTGCTTATGTGGAGTAAATCACTCAACAACTGAGGAGGCTGATGCTCATCAGATCTTCCAGAGTAATTTGCAATTTAATGCTAACTTTAAGCTATTGTTGAAATTCAAAGAAAAAATGACTTGAAAATATCTTGTCACAGCCAAAATGCAAAGCTCATTTTTCAGGAAATGAAAGAACCCTGAAATATTTTTAGATTATTAAAAAATGGAATGGCTGTTAAAGTTCACTAACTTTGCCTCAGAAACCGGGGAAGAAGGATTATTTCATCAGTATTTACTCTGATTTCTTTAGGACTGTGAAGTAAATCTTTGTCAGTAATTTATGATTTCTGTTGTAGACAATGAAGGTCTGAAGATTTGATTGTGAAAGTTGTTTAAAGGTTATAATATCTGAATTAAAATGTCTAAAAATGATATACAGTATATGTTTTATTGACTTACACATTACTTACACATTTACAAAAATCTGTAATTTTATTCAAGGTAAACCACAATTCGAATGAAATTAATAACACAAATTTAGTAGAATGTGAAGGTCCTTGATCACTTGAGGTGCACATGAAAGTGTTACCTGCTGTTTTTATACTGTGTGTCATTTCCTGCTGTCAGGACTTTGACTCTCTCTCTCTTTCATACCTGAGTATCATCATGTAGGAGGGGGTCTGTGAGAAGGAGGCGATGAAGCCTGTGACACCGATCAGGACCATGAAGGGGAGGAGGAGGTGGGAGCATCCGCTGCCACATGTCCCAGGAGAGGCGAAGCCGAGACCGGAGACACAGCGACACTCAGTGTAGTTCTACACAAACAGATACACCGTCAGGATACAGGTGGAGAGGCTGCAGCGGCCATTACAGAAACACAGTGAACAAACAACAGTAAATAATGATCAGAAACTGTTTTGATAATTGATTCATTGTTTCATTAATCCTCATTTTTCAAGCAGTTTTTGAGGATCTGATGCTTTAGTCAGATATGATGTTGGCCGGACAAAACCAGCAATCTGAATAAACTGTGTGAGGTTCAGAGAAATTCTGATGGGTGGTTTTAATTTGTTTCTAACAATGATTGATTGTTTCATGGAGAGAACAGTCAGCAGATCAATCGAAAATGAAAATTATTATTGGAGCAGAGAGGACAGGAGCAAAGAAACAGAAAGAACTGAAGCGTCCGCTGAGTTTGGAGAACGTGTGCGTTGCTACCTTACAGCTAACATCTTCACAGTTGGTGTCACTGTCAGCAGTTCAGAGGAACACAGGATGAATGTTGAGTTTGAAGACACTGTTTAAAGCTGTAGTGAAACTAAAAAAGTGTTGCGTTTTTGCCCATTTTCTATCTTAAAATCAATATTCCTTCCCATCCTGGGAAAAACTGCAGATGTTTTTAAAGCAATGAACCCATTAACAGAAATTCTGTGTAAACTGCATCTCATGTCACCGTTTGTGGGGGAGGAATGTGTAATTAGTCACTTCTTGGATCTCGGATTTATCTGCTTCCTTTATCCCTCCTTTTTTACTCAAACTTCAGTCTGGGATTTTTTATGTTTACTTGGAACTGATATGGAGGCACAGAGTGTCATTTACGGGGAATATGTTGGAAGAGAGAGTGAAAGTAAACTCAGTAAGATGACATCCAGCTGAGTAAGCCTCAGTCGCTCCTTGTGAAAAACGTCTCTTCTGGCTGGACAACATACTGGTCTCTTTCCAGATGGATCACAAATTGTTCCTCCAGTAAATTTCTGTCATCATCAACACTGAATGCTGTTACAAAACAGACAACAAGAGCACCTTCATTTTACCAAAGAGTGTTTACATTAATCAAACAAATTCCTCTGGAACTGCTGCAAACATCTGGACATTATGTCACTCCCTTCAAATCTGGCCAGTGTCCAAAGTTTTAAATCCAGTTTGTACTTTCTTTTCATGTTTAAAAATGTAGAATTACTGCCAACGTGAAAATACAAATCAAATGCCATTGACATATAATTTAAAGGACTTTCAGTTTTTTGCCCCTAATAGTAAAAGTCTGGTTCTCTCTCAACACTAGAGATATTTTCACTTCTATGTGTAGGATTTCACTGGTTTGTATTCTGCCTATTCTTGCTTCCCAGAGGGTGAATTCTTATGCTTTAATGGACCCCTAATCTTTCCACTAGTGGCAGCATCAGAACAAATTTTCTACATGTGCAAAAGACATACCAAAACCTGCAGACTGTCATGAAAGCACATTCATGCCTCTCGCTGAACTGAATTTTACAGTGACAGTAAAATCTAAGTTTCTAAGCAGTTAAGTGTTTGAAGAAGCTGTTCCGTGAAGCTTCCAGCAGCCATCAATCCCTCGACAAACTGAGGGTCACACAGAGCTTTGTTCGGCCTCTGCATTGGATTCACGGTGCATATTAATGCTGTCTCTTGTCACTTGAGAGCACTTCCACGGAAATAGGTGTTGAGTGAATAAAAGGGAATGCAAACAAAAGGAAAAACAGGGTGAGAATGTGGGAGAGACAGTCAGATGAAGAGAGAGAACAGATCATAGTTTACATCTATAAAAGGACGTTTCTTGCCACCGATGCCAAGTGCTTGTTCGTATGGTCCTGACCTGCTCTACATGGGGAGAGTCCTGACATGACTTCTGTTGTGATTTGCGCGATATTAATAAAATTGAATTGAATATCTGAGAGAGCCAAAGCAGAAGAGAGGATGGACATAGTTTTTGCTGCCTGCAGCTCTGCATAAACAAAGCAGTATTCACCAAAAGACAAGATGTGACGTCATCCACTTTAACAAGGAGCATGAGCACTCAGAGGGTAAATGGGAGTTGGCAGCACACAAATACAGAGCTGACCGGGTCTCTGATACTGCACACCACAAGAATTTCAATTCAAGGCATTAGTTTGAAAGTGAATCTGAATTTACTGATTTCTGTATTAGCCAGAATGTGTGATAACAGGATGCTTCAGAGGTGAAAATGTGCATGACGATGTTCAAGTAAAATGACAAAACATTCTTACTATGGCTTTGTTGTTGGTATCTGTCTCCATGCCAATGCATCCGGCATGGCAGGGGGACCTGAACTCCACACCATCGGACCCACAGACTGGGTTAAATTCCTCCCGAGGACACTGACAGCTAGTGCTGCATGACAACGCGTCAGAGCTGAAAACACACACATTGAAAAACAGCTTTAAGGGCATGTGATTACAAAACCTTTCAAAGCAGGAAATGACCTCTGGCTGCTGTAAAATGTGATAGTGACACAAATGCTGTTGATGTTTATGAACAAGACTCCACGTGTGTTGAAAATCACAAAGCTTATGGTTTTATCAACATGGTGAATTGGCCACCTTATTTTGGTAAAACCAGATGTTTTGTTTGGTTTTTGCTCAGTTTCACTCAAACGGCGGTTTCGTTGGCCATCAAAGGAGGTGAAGAACTACATGTTTATTTCAGACGTGTGCCCTGTTTATGGGGAAAACAGTTCCTTGTTAGTGGCAAAATTGGTTCCCTGTTGGTGGTGACATTAGTTTCCCAGCCCTCTGTAGAACTCACGGTGTAGCTACCTGTGAGGAAAGACCCCGGCAACTCTCTGGGTGGGGCAGCCAATGAGTAACAGCGGTGTGGCGGAGAACACACAGAGTAGGATGGCTGTGGTGCACAACTTGCTGGCACCACTGACCGAAAGATTCAACCTCCGCATTAGAACTCCACCCAGGACGGTGCCCAGCACTGCCAGAGGGATACAAACTCCTCCTGAAAGAAGGAAACCAAGAAGACAAAAATGTCAATTTAATTTGGTCCAAACTTTCCTGTGTTAAGTTTGTACCGCTCTACCTGCTTTAACACATATGAATTCATGCACATGAAACCCACAGTCTGCGTGCACTCTTACCTATCATCATGGTAGAAAAGGAGACAGTCTGGCTGAACTGTCTCTCAATGAACTTGGCCATAAATGTGGCAAGGCCGGCCAGCAGCGCTGCCAGATTGACCTGGGCCAGAACCACCAGCAGGTAGATGGGACTCCGCAGCGTTCGCAGGGCGATATGTGGAAAACCTGAGGAACAGTGGTGGACAATGAGGCAGATGAGGTGTGATGGATGGAAACAATGACCCTTAAAGGGATATTTGGGTCTTCATTTTGCAACAGATGATGAAATGAAATTGAGCTCATTTTTTTAAGCCCATTATTTGCAGAAATCTTACAAGACGTGTTAAAGCCAAAGCTGTCTGTTGATGTTCACTGTCGATGCCCTATAGTTGCCTCGGCTGCAGCCTCCTCAGACAGGAAACAGAAGAGGAAAAGAAGACTTACTTTTGAGGAACTGAAGGAGTGAAAGTTCCTGGAACGGGTCTGCCAGCTGCTGTTTACAGTCCGGTGTGGACTCGACATCGTCTGTGCCGCCCTGGACAAATATGGAAGCAGAACATCACATGCTGGACTTGTTTCTTCACTGGAGGTTTCAAAAAGACTCAGTCTGCAGTCGCTGCTACTTTGAGGGAATCTGCTGGGGCCCTGAACACTGGAAAGGTTTACATTCACAGCTCTGTAAGACACTTTAGGTAAACGTGTCGTACAAAAGCCTCGTGATCTGGGTTGTGAACTGTTGTAACAGCAGATACTGCAACTCTTTTCTGGAAAAGCATGTTACTCATGGAATTAGGATTTATTTAGTCTAAACCACTGAAGTCAGTTTTATTGGAATTTTAAAGTTGAGATAAAAACGATCACAAGTAGATAATGTGAACTGTTCATCAGATGGTCAGAGGTCTCAACATGGTGGTCCGCATAGCAAAAATTCAAAATATTTAGCCTCTGATCAGTCGTCAACATATTTAGACAAACCCAAGAGCCAAGCCTGGAGGTAAAGCTCCTCATTTATCACTTCATCTGCATTCCAACTGTGACGGGTGGCTGTGTCTGAGAATAGTTTTCTCAGCAGCACATTTGGGCTCGTCCTTGTGGTCAATGTGCAACAGATCCAGCTTCGGCACGGCTGCCAATAAACAATTCAAAATCTTACGTAATCTTGGTGAAGGTGAAACTAATTTCATGTACTTTACAAACAGCTGGGTAGCTTCATCCAAAATAACACATCATCATTTATTAGTTGATTTATTATTATTGTTTTATTATTAATCAGCAAAGTAACTAGTAACCAATGTCACATGCCATGGATGTCATGAAGTAAAAAGTACAATATTTATGTCCAGTGCAGTAGAAGTAGCATAAAATGGAAATGGTAAAGTAATATAAAGAAATAGTCAATATTGTACTTAAGTACATTGCTTAAGTAAATGTATTTTGTTGCCTTCCACCACTGCTGAAGTCTCCAGGACCCAAAACAACACTAGTATTAAAAACTGTGCAGATGTTCTTTATAAACTGTGTGAAACAATCTGCTTTGGTCCGTCTGCAGACACAGAAGGAGCATGCTGGGTATTGTCAGTGCTGTCTTAAAACACATAATAAGCTGGTTAATCTTATTCAACGCCAGTGATACTGCACTAAGCCGATCGACTCTGCTGTGGAATCTGCTTCGGTTTGTGGAGGAGTGTTGGCTCCATTACAAAAAACTTCAACTGCAATCGTTACTTCAAAGGAATGAGGCGATCAGTGCCAGCAGGTTGCTCAACAGCGTTCTATCTGATATGAGCTGAAATACGACATACACACACAGCAGCCAAAGCAATGAGCAGAGTCCACTGTTTCATTAAACTGGTGAGTGAAGCCAAACCTCAGAGATACTTTCAGTTTTGAAATGATGTCATGAGAGGGTTTTACTTAACATTTTCAGTACTGTCACACAATCTAAGTAAATCAGTCAATTTGATAATTTACTCAAGTTAACACTTTTTAGCCATGGTTTAGGTCATTAAATAGAAAACAGGAAAACAAAATTCAACCCTCTGGAGCAAAAACAGATAGAGGGAAGAAACATTTGTAGAATTCGGAGCTCATCTCCTTATCTGACAGGAAGACTGGTACCAAAATCTGATAGTGTTGAGTGTGTTACCTGACAATTTGTGTGACATGTACCAGCTGTAAGATCGGGCGTTTAGATTCAGAAACACAAAACCATTAACCTGTTGAGAATACAATGACAAATACCATTTTTAAATGCGTTATCTCAAGATCATAACTTATTTACATCAGTCTGTAGAGATTTGGTGGAAATTCAGCTGTGAAACTGTGCTGTCTCTGGAGCTCATAGAACCATAGTTACACATGGAACTTTTGTTTGTGCTCTCTTAGTTTTGTGTAGTGCTGCTCAGATGATAACAAACAAGTCTTTTGCCTGACATCTGCAGAGAACTCAACCCTGGTAAACCGAGGCAACGCAGCGCTCAAACTGCACTGGTTTTGTCCTTTGAATTGATGATAAAACACACAAAGACAAACCAGCAGTTAAAGTGTTAAGTGTTGGTGTGTCCGTGCAGTAAAGTCTCTGACATGCTAAAACTTTAACATGTGAAGGGAAAACCTTAGATCAAATATCTGCTGTTTAAAACTGAAAGTGCTCAAGTTTGGCTTCACTCTGCTGTTTCAACGCTCAGATGGACATTTGTTGAGCAATCATTAGATAAATAACTTCATCCTTTTGAACCTTCCTTATCTTTGTTTTGGGATGGAGCCTGGAGCTGAAGCAGATTCCTGTTAGAGCTTGTTGAGGTGATGGGGATTCAGTTCATGAGCGCTTTTTATATTTTTCATCTTTTCAATCTGAAATAATCTTTACCAACTTTATTATGCTGGCCTCGTCTTGTTTCTACACAGTTCAATGACATTTGGACAATTGATTTTTTTAGTCTGAGGTACTGTGATGTATAATGCCCTTCATTAAACCTGTGACCTTTCAAATGGACTTGATGAACTTGTTATTAAGCACTTATTTATTAGCCTAACCAGCAGAAATGATCATCCCACCAAAGTCATGTTTGTGTCCACCTGAATGTTGAATCTGAATGAATTTTAAGTCCAATATTCACTCTGTCTTTGGTCTCCACCAGCTCCCGAGGGAAATATCTGGCTCTTCTCTTCAGCTGCTATATGCTTCGCTATACTGTTTGCTGCTGAGCATGTGCTGTCTGCTGGGCTCTTCAGAGCTGAAAACAGCCGAAACTGAACCAGACAGAATGTGCCACAAAACCAAAATTAGCAGACAAAAGAGGCTTAAAAGCTCAACAGGGTTGGAGACAGTTTTGTGTGGGTTTGTCTCTATGAGCAACACCTCTCAGACACAAGCTATCATCTTAATCATTGCTAATATAAAAATATTGATTTTAGTCACTTCAAGTTGTTAAGATTTCATTTATTTCTGTTTGTCTCTTGTGCTGCAATAACATGAACTTCGCCTTTTGGGGATCATCATATGTTTTCCATAATTTTCTGACACTGTGCATTTTGATGCAGAATAAATTTGAACGCTAACACTTTCTGTCATAAAAACAAAGAGAATTGTACTTGTCTGCTCATGCTGGCTGCTTCTATCTTTAAATTTTCCATCCCTAAAATATTGACTCTGTTTATGTCTGCAACAAAAGATATTTTGAAATCAGTCTTGCCAATCCTCTCAGGATCATTTCCTCCTGTTCATTTCCAGAAAACCCTCCTTTCGTCTTGTGTATGTGTTCGATGAACTGTATGATGGCCATTAAATCAACTGCATGTTGCAGTTTGACCCCAGTTGATCATTATCACATCAGTAGGTATGATTAACTTGGTAAGCAATAAACAAAAGAGATGAGAGTTCACTGCTTCCAATGAGAGATTCCTCTGCTGTGAGTGAAGCGATAAGATCTGTTGTCAGATAATGTGACTATGCCAAAAAACTCACCTCTTTGGGCATGTTTCTGGGGAAGAAGAGGTAAGGCAGTGCAGTGAGGAAGAGGAGGCAGGACGCCACCAGGAAGCCGAGCCACCAGGCTCCCACCCAGCGCAGGTCCTTTTGGTCCAAGTTGATCTCGTCTGGAAAAAGGAGAGAGTGCAAGTCACTAAATAAACTGATTTGTACATCACTTATGCCAAGGATCACAATCAGTTAACGAATGGGAACAGAACAAAGAGGAATGAAAAGGCAATGTAAAATATTAAATCTAATGAAATGTAATATTTTTAGGTTATAATAGTCCACTCTTCACTCCAAATCAAATATCATTAAAGCTGCAGGCTGCAGTGAACAGGCCATCCCATCCACACGACCTCGAGGGGAATGACAGCCCTGGTCTCATCGCTGGAGACCGGCTGACCCGGCATGGAATCTTCATAGCTATTGGACACTGTGTGAAGGAGTTAAATATCACTTCCGGTGTCTTCTGTGTGGCACTAGAGACCACACATGTTATGACGTTGCCTTTTACGGCTTTTTCTCTGAAGGCAATGCTCTAAAAGTGGTGAGAGTCAACCAAACAGTAAAGATGTGGCCCAACAGATAAACAATGAGCAGATACTCACCAAAGCTGCCTAAAGCTGAGGGAAGCTTTTGTTCTCAAGGACAGTCTGTCACTGGCATGCTACCAAAATTTGTTCTGCCAGAATCTTCAGATCAGAAGATTTTCTTCCAGTAATTATTCCCCAACGACACAGACAACTGTCTTACTGTCCCTGTTAGTACTTAATGATTTTGTTTTTTTTCCATTTCAAATGCAAACTCTGCTGAAGATCATGTGACGTGATGGAAAGTTCCAGGACAGCTGCCAGATGAACCTTATGCTGAGATCTGTTAATTATCACATGTGACAAAGGAAAGCAGCAAATTCTCACAGTTCAGAGGCTGGAAATGGGTTTGACTTGAAAGATGTCTTTAACAATAAATCCTTTGTCAAAATAGTCTCTTTTGTCAGTTGACTAGACATTCAAGTGGTTGTATCATCTGTTTGAAACATGTAACTGTTACAGTTTTTAAAGGTGGACAACAAAGAATAACTCTAAAAGGGTCAACAGAATATTTTAAAGAAATAAATGAACTGTGTCTGCTTCAGTATGAAGATAGATTTTTCTTCTCTGAACATATTTTGGTTCTTGCCAAATTGGACATCTGGAACATGACATCAGCCAATAAAACAACATGCTAACAGCTCATTTGTCTCAAAACATCAACAACGATAAATGACAGGCTCAGCAGGAAAATACTGGTTTACATCCAGAACAAAGACCAGCTGAGTCACACAATGATCTCTCACGTACGCTCATCCACAATTTTGCTTTTATACTTGTGGGACCCGTACTAGTAAATGCATTACAAGAACATAATGCTAACTTTTTAAAATTCTTCGCTAAAAAGTGGAAAAACCTGAAATTAAAGGTGTAACCTGAGCACTAAAACCAAATCTTAACCTCCATTTAAAAAAGTGAGCAGGCAATATCCTCACTATGAAAAATATCCTCACTATGAAAAATATCCTCACTATGAAAAATGCCCTCACTGTTTGCATCATGCATATACAAATACGTCCTTCTACATATGTCCTTCTACATTTGGAATTTCCCCTCGCGGGACTAATAAAGGAATATTGAATGCATATTATGCATCTACACACAAACTCTTGTCTGTGCACACGACATTATGTTAAGACACACACACTCATGCTGACTTACACAATCACCTCTGCCCTCCATTCACACACCCTAGATGGCATAAGGAAATAAGATTTTGTTTGAACAAGCCTCAAAAGAAAGTCAAGCTCCATTAATCTTTGAGGCAACCAGAGCGTTTTAGTTTCAGTGAACATCAACAAACTCTCACATTGCAGAGGTCTGGAATAAATCCAGAAAGATGAGCCGAGGGGGCAGAAATAGACGATGGATGCTAAAAATCATCTTCTTTCCACAAAAATAAAACTCCTGTTTAAATCTGTTGGATAAGTTTCAGGATTTAACCAGATAGGCTACCAACCAACAAAAATTATCTCCAGTCATTTTATTTAAACACATCATCACTGGGTGAGTCTGACTCAGAGCGAGTGAATGGAACAGGCTGTGCCTTAGACTGTGGATGTTTTTACTGGGTTTGTGTAGCGAGTCCTGGTCACATCAGACCAAGTCAGTGGATGTTCAAGAACAGCCCAGAGTTAAAACAACACAAAGGGCTGCACTGGTGCATGAGTGTTGCTTCAGGTAACAGTGAGACAAGGAAAGACAATCCAGGAAGTTCAGTCTGTGTAACTGCTTCATGAATTTGAGACACCGGCCTTTGTTGCAGCAACAGTTGAGTTTGGTTCAACATTGTCACCAGATAAGCCTTTTTTTTCTTTCCAGATCTGCATCATTGGACTTATGTATTCAAATATTCATTTGAAAGGAAAGAAAATGTTATTTGTAGTTTCAATAGCTGCATATTGTCTTTTTGTGTCTAATCCATTGTTTCAAAGTGGCACCTTGTTGCAGACCTGTCACTCACCCCGAGGGTTGAGTGCTGCTGCTGCATGTCAGTTTCCCACATGAATAAAAGGAGGTCAGGCAGGGTGTGAAGTAACTGTTTGATTTAAGGAATCCTGTTAAACAAACACAGCAGCCTCTGAACCAAAGTGACTCAGTGCTGAGCTTTAAAATCAAACCTCACTGTAGACTGAAGGAATGAGGTCGGTGTCCTGCCATCATACAGCTCTCTGCTGTTTAATGCTTCTGCTATTTACCCGAATGTTTGCTGCCTTTAACAGAGACTTCAGTTTGCAGTGCAGGTCACACACTTCACTGATAAACCACTGAACTGCAGTGTAACATTAGACTTCATGATCTAAGAAAGTCTTTGCATCACGTCGACCCTTTGTCCATATTCCCACGCTTCCTTTCTCTTACTCGTCCACATGAAATCTCTCTCTCTGTCTTTCTGTCCTGTGATAAAACATTTTCTGAATTGGTGGTTTTTATAAAGCCTGCTCTTCCTCAGCACCCTTAAATCTGTGGCTATGAGTAAAACACTTTGTTAAAGGTAAAATGTGCATGTCCTTGCATTTACACCTAAGTGATGTCTCGTGTTTTTCATCTGATTATTAAGAGAGTGACATAAACGGACTATTTTTCTGACTTTTTTTGTCTTAAAATTTTCTTCTGAATGGTTTCACTTTCACTATCCACGACTACGTTACCACTTGCAGGCAATTTGTTGATCCCAAGCCTCGTACCCCCCTTGGATATTTGTTCTTGTGCTGACACAGGGTGTGACTTACTGTAGATAGATAGATAGATACTTTATTCATCCCCAAGGGAAATTCACGGTATTGTGGGATTTTGAAGTCATGGTAGGAAAATCACATGTGTTCTGGTGTTGTTTACACTGGTTCACTGTCAAAGTTTACTGGGACACTTGAAGACAAGTGATCCATCATTCAAGTTATGACTCACATGTGCTTTTACCATCAAATCAGAATGTCTGCTGTGAAAACAGCTGAGATGAGATCACTTCAGTATATAATATTGTGACAGTCTGGTGACATCCTACAGGTTGATACTCTCTGTGAAACACCTGTTGAACAGGACTGCAGCCACAATCAAAGCAGCGACAGACAGCAGGTCCAATCATTCAGGGAGACGTTCAATCATTTCTAACTGTTTTTTGTTATATCCTTGTGCTGCTGTTCGCTTGCAGCCTCAAGGTTTTGTGTTTCCAACAGGTTCAGTCATTCAGTCATGTTAGCAGGGCTGGAGCACTACAGTCCAGAATCTTGACACTCTTGGCCCTCACACATCTGTTTTCAGGGAGTTCTGACTTGGACCAGCCTTGTCTTGGTCTCATTTGTGTTTTAACTTGGACTTGCCTCGATCACCTGGATATTGTGACTTGGACTTGTTTTGTGTTCATGGTGTTTTGACTTGTGTCTGTCTCTGTGGAGCCAGATGTGCGCTGGACGGCTCAGGCCTCCACGTTGTCCATTAATCCATGATAATGGACACCTTGTTGGACATTATCCCTTTTGTATATCACAGTTAACTATAAAGAACGAACAGTAAGACATCAGAATGGAGAACATTAACTGGACATTGTCTTGTTTTTCTTGGTTCAGTCCATTTAGAACTTGTTTTGACGTGTTAAGACTCTGAGTCCAAATAAATCAGCTGTCAAATATTCAACACCATATGTGCAAAAAGGTTAAGAGAGTGGAAACCTTTCGTAGCTTCTGAAGGTCGCTTTAAGTAAGACAGCATGAATCTTAACTCCTTGAAGCTTTAACTCCACGTCAGTTATTTGTCTTCTTTAGTAGCAGCTCTGTGCTCTGTTTTCATAGTTGGTACTGAGGAAATGAACAACATTTATCTGATTTTCACTGCCTTTATGTCACCCTTAAACAAACTGAAATCCCACAAATATGAGTGACTGCCACATACAGGAAATCCTCCCCTTCCTTTTAAAGTAAGTGTTAAAAATAAGCTTGACTCGAATTGTAGAGCATTTCAGTCCAGCTGTGTCTCCTCACCTTTGGATAACTTGTCAAAGTCAACATAAAAGCGCAGCATGAGGGAGCCGGTGATGAAGCCAAAGGCTGGGCCAATGGAGGTCACAGCGAGGAGGATGCCTGGAAAACATGACCAAGACAAACCTCATGAACACTAACAAAACAGACTGCTGTTGTCAGACTAAACCTCAGGTATTTCATTTCTCTTCTATCTGCTTGAACCTCCTTAAATCTGACATGAAACAGTTCTTTGACAAATTATTAATTATTCTGTAAGGTTCTACCTGAAACGCACCAGTCATGCTTGAAAGGTATGTCTAGATTAAAACATGCTGCTTAATTGTTGTCTGCTCCCCAAACATCTTCTGTAACAACTCGTTCAATAATAGTGAGCTTTTCAAGAAAATCTTTATAACAGCATAAAAATACAGTTCCAGTAAATGAACAGTTACCTCTCAGGTTCAGCCTAAAACTGGTTCCAGGAAACCAATAAAAACAGGTTTGTTATGTAAGCAAAAACCCTGCAGATGCCACAGGCTGGTGTTTCCATGCAGAACACATGTCGCTTTCTTTTTAATGATGCACAGCTAAACATATGTCATACTTGTGTATTATATGTGGACCTGCATGCATGCATGGAAGATATTACATCACCTGATGAAAAGGTGTCATTAAAAGGAAGCTTCGATCTTCATTCATATCGACCTCTAACTTGTAATTATGACTGGGAAGGAGATAGGTAGGTAACAGAGAGGGGAAGTGTGAGGAGCATTAAGTACAAACAGGACCTACTTTCAACTTATTGCACTTTAACATTTTAGTATGTTTTTAATAAAAGCAGGAAGTGAGTCGGGTAGCATTAGCTCTCTGACTCGAGAGCTTCAAGTTTTAACTACTGAACACAATAACACATCCACAGGATCAACCGTGTGGATCAGTGCAAACAGGACAACACGACTATATTATCTGTTTCCGTCAGTGCAGTTGTGAAACTAGAGGCCTATGAGTTGTGCTGGTTGAGTTGGGTTTAATGGGTTTAGTTTTTGGATTTAGTGGTTGAACGTTACAACAGCTTGACCAGCTTTCTGTATGATCATGTATGCTGAAATCACTTGGGACTCTTTTTTCCTGTTCATGAGACAAAGAGAATGGCAGCTGATTTCAGTGTAACTTCAGCTGTCTGAGGATGAACTTAGTAAGACGCACTTCCTCAGAGCACTCACTTAAGTAGAGATTATGAAGGCGTCTTGCAGAGACGGACCTCTGTATTAGGTGTCTTGAGCAATCGGATTTTAGTCTGTCTTGAAAGCTTCAAGGTTTACATTTGGCTTTTTTGGGATTGGATTGCTGCTTATTAGATCCATCCAAGAGTCATGCAGTGACAAATGCCTGGTTCACATGTATACTGGTACACGGACGAATGAGTGTTTGGGCTTTAATAACAGAGTACTTTTTCCACAGAAGTTGTTACAGTTGATTCTGGCAAGTTGCAACTGCATATTCTCTTAACTTTTATCTAGTTTTGGACTAGAATCCCCGTCCTGGTGGAAACCATTTATTCCCTTCGCTAATCAGGACTGGACTGTTTGGATGAAACAAGGTTTATTGATTCCTAAGCGCCTTACCGAGGTAGAGTGGTGAGTTCTTCTTGCTGGCATAGTCGTCAATGTAGGAGATGCCGAAGGGTTGGATGGGGACGGCTCCGATACCCAGCAGCAGCTGACCCAGCAGCAACAGAGGGTACACCACCTGCTGGGCGGGGCTCTCTTTCTGGCTGCAGCTCTGATTGGAGGATGAGGTGGTGAAGGTTCTCTCTGATAGGCAGAGGCCAGTGCTGTTATCACTTGATGCTGTTGGGAGTAAGAGGGGAAGATAAGTTTCAGGTCAAATTTCATTAAAATTAACATTTACATGAATATGTGCAGCTGAAGCTGACAGGAATTCAATCATTAGATCTTGTGTTTCATCTCACAGCTGATGTGGTCGGTGTACGTGTACTGTCCACTCAGGAAGTGGGGCATTGCCATCAGCAGCGACGCTAGGCAGGCCAGCAGAGCTCCGCCTCCAATAAACCGCGGCCGATGGACTCGACTCCCCAAGAAACTCACAAAGATGATGAGGACTGTGTTTCCCACCTGGACACACAAACAAAAGTTTTATTTTGACAGTACAATACAGAACAGAATCAAAGAACAGAGAGACCAGAAGCAGACGACAACATACTGACCTCATTGAAAGATGCCAGGAGCCCCGACTTCTGGCTAGAGAAGCCATAGCGTCTCTCGATGGTGGAGATGGAGCTCTTCATGTAGCCCGACACCAACAGCTGTGCCAGCTGCAGTAAACTGTGGCAAAATACAAAGAACTGCAGGAAGAAGAAGAAGTAGAAGAAGTCAGGTCAGAAAGTTGGGTACAGAGAAAGAAAAGGGAGATGAATAACATGCTGCTTTGGTTTTGCTATCCGCACATGGGATCCTTTCCCACTCTATCTTTACTTTAAAAAAGTAGTTTAATTAAGATCAAATCTGTAACTCTTGACAGTAAATGAATTTGAAACACAACACAGACATTCAAAGGTGGGAACTGGAAAAGAGAAGACATCAGAGTTATGTGACAGCACCCATAGAGAGGAAATGTTTGCATGCTGAAACCTCACAGAACAATAGCAGGATGGATTTCAGGAAGTGAAGTTTCTCCTCAGACAACACAGAAACCTGCTCAGCTGAAAGCCACAAAAGTCCCAAAGGCTACAGTGCTTTCAAATAATACCAAGAAAAAGCCCCTAACTCTTATTTTAGGGTGCATTCACCCCAGATGCGGTTTATTTGGGCACATGTGAACACAGCAATCGCTTTCAGATGTAGGTCAAAACAGGCAGGCCAAGATGGCACAGAGAGGGAGGTCTCGCTACACTCGAGATTGACTGGTTTGTTTACAGCCTCAGCACAGTTGACCCAACTATCCAAAACAACTGGGTCGCTTTTTGCCTGATGGGACGCTTTTTCACAATTGCTGTTCAAGTGTGTGATGGTTTGCAACCATCTTCTCCCGTCTTGAACTCCTCTAATAAGATGCATCAGGGCATTGTTTCATCGTCACAGTCTACATGATCTATGGAACAGGATATTTTGTTCATTCACTATTCACTGCTGGTGTTGCATAAAGAAGAAGAAAAAAGGAAGAGGAGGTAGCTTTTTGAGCTGAATTTTCCCAGTAATATTTCTGGCCAATGAGAGAACAGCATACATGGCATTTGCTTTGGATCACTCTTGACTGTCAGCGTGTGAACACAAATGAACCTGTTTTTCTTTGTGGAGCATGTGGATCATAGCTAATCAAACACTGAACGTGAAGCAGAGACAAACCTTGATGTTGTTGAAGGGGCTTCGGCGCCGGGCAGGAGGTCGTGACCCTGCAGGGTCAGAGATCACGTTGAGGTCATTGGCCCCCATTGTTAGTGAATGAATCAACACCTGTAAAATACAAACACAGCCAGAAAATCAATGTCAATATCCAGACTCTCATCATGTGACTGCTCAGTTCCTGCTGTTGTAACACAGTAACTTTTATGGCATAAGGATCTAATGCTGAACATAAATGCAGCCCTCAAACACGCACTGTGCTCCAGAGTTTCTGTTTAACTGATGGCGTCCTGTGAAAACAAGACGGCAGTTCAGTCCAGAATCACAGCATTAAGAACATGTGCATGCGCTGTATGTTTACACAGGCAGACTGAGAGTGAAAGCTGTTGGCTGTCGTGGCCTGAGGTCTGGACCAAAGCCAGAAGGAAAGTCACTGCAGGATCAAAAACAAGATGTAGAGGGAGAGACAAGAGGTTTTATGAGGTTTAACACACAGATACACAACCACTAAAATGGACACACAGGCAACGAATGGACGCAGGACTGGTTTGGACTGAGCTCATCAGGGTTCTCTGTTGACAGTGTTTTTCTTATGAGGTAATTATTTCTCCAGTTTCAGTTTGTGGAATGAATAGACAGCTTGTGACAATTTGACTCACTATGAGTTTAAGCATTGCATTCTTTTATTTTCTCAGCAGAATAATAACAGGACAAACACTTGCTAACACAAACTATTTATTTTCAATTTCTATTCTTAAATAACAGAATTACATATTTAAGTAAATACTGGTTATTTCTTCATATCCTACAGTGACAGTTATTGTTTTTGTAACAGAAATAAGAAGGACACAGAAAAATAAATAAAACAATTAACCAGAAAGAGAAAGAGAGAAAGAAAGAGGTGGGAATCAGCTTCAGAGCAGCAGGAAGGAAATCATTTCTTTTCAGCGGAGGAATGTCAACAGAACCAAAGCCAGCCGCTGATTGTGTGCGGTTGTTTTATCTCATCTAAGCCCGAACAAAACAAGTCAACCCCCGACTCACTGAGCGGCAGAGGATCAGAGCTGAACACTAAAATCCTCAAAAGCTCACACGCACCTCACCTCATAACATGATGAGCACCCCACAGGAAACACCAAGAGCGATCAAATTAAACAAGTCAGCATTCTGAATTCATCCTCCCAAAAAACTTCACAGACAAAATGAACCAGACAACCATTATTACACCACTGTGACTAACTATACGCGGGCTTTTAAAAGCGTGACGATCGGCTGGTCTTATCTGTTTTATTACTGTTGTTCTTATCTTGTTGAGTATTTTTTTCCTTTTTATTTTGTATTATTTTAGGTGCCTGCTTTTACTTGGCTCATCCCTGAAATGTTTTAGTCCATTTTCAATTTTTTGGTTTTGAAAAAAGCTGCTTAAAGTTGATTAGAATTATCATTACTGTTGTTGTTAAAAGTGTTCCTCCTTGAAGAATAGTGTGTCATATGTAGCAGTTTAATTAGCAGTCAGTGAAGAAAGGAGGAAGTCCCATTCAAGCACAGCCTTTCCCTTTCCCTGAATGGCATTTGTTGTTGCAGCAGCTCTATAACGCTAATGTTGGTCCAGAAAATCTGTATGAGATGGATGAAGATTAAATTAGGTACAGATGTTCATGGTCCCCAGATGACGAACCCTCCTGACTTTGGTGATTACCTCATTTCCAGTGGCGCCACCAGCAGGTTAATATTTTTTTTATCTGATTTTTTTCAGTCATAACATGAAGGAGAAAATAAAATGTTTTACAGACTGTGCTGACTAATCATTCACAGTATGTTCTTTGTGGAGAACAACGCTAAAGTCATTTAAATTATTACCATGGTCTTAAGAGGAGGGACCATCTGATCCACAGGTCAGTGAAAAACAAACAAACAAACAAACAAACAAACAAACAAACAAACAAACAAAAACAGTGAGCTGAGTCAATTATCTTTAATTTTGGATTTTGGTTGCTAATAGGCCTGGGCAATATATCAATTTTTTTGATTAATTCGAATTTTTTGCTGTGGACAATTTAAAAAATAAAAAAATGAGTTTTTTCTCCTCTTGCTACGACGCGCCTTTTGCCCCCCAGGAGCTTCCATAGCCATGTAACAGTATAAGTTCGGTTGCGCCATCGCGTTGTCTCGTGTTTGATTCTTCGCGAGGAGTGAGATGTGAAATAGAAAGTGAGCGCTGCAGCGAGCGAAGAAATTGTCGATAAAACAGGGAACGTCAGCTCGCCAGTGTGGCAGTTTTTTGGATTTTGTAAGTCGGACCGTAGTCAGACCAATGTGGTCTGTAAAGTATGCAAGACCGTCGCCCCCACCAAGACCGGTTAATACCACAAACTGTTTAACCACCTTAGCCGCGCTCACCCTTCGGAGCGCAGCCGTATTCGCTAACGTCCAATAACATCTTCTACCGCAGCACCACCGCACAAGCAGCAGCCCGCCATGCAGAGGTGCTCTGCCTCAGTGCCTTGTGACAAATCATCTAAAAGGCACAAAGACATAACAGAGGCAGTGGTGTCATATAGATAAAGACGTGCTCCGCTGAGCACTGTGGAGAAGACAGCTTATAAAAATCTCTTACACGTGCTTGACTCTGTCGTTTGTACTTACTGTCTTCTTTAAAAAGTAGGAAAAAAATCTGAAAAAATCGTAAATCGAGTTTTTTGTGAAAAAATCGGAGATTTTATTTTTAGGCCATATCGCCCAGCCCTAGTTGCTAATATATTTTCAGTCATATTAATTAGTTAGATAGAGATTTATAGAGCAGCATCTAGTGGCCATTAGAGGAACTGCAGCCTGGTTTGAGGTCAGTCACTGTGAATCTGGCTGTTCTCTCTCTGTGAGCTTTACTATACTGCTGGAAATCTGTACGTATTTTAGGCTTCATCCTGCAACTTGTGTAAGTCGCTCTGTTGGTTGGACAGTCCACAAACATTTCCATTTGACTATGAGCTCAGTTTGGTGACAGTGGTTTACGAAGCAGAGCCAAATTTAGCTCCATGTGGTCACAGTTCATTACAACTTACTGACATGTTGCTCTTTAAGGTTTTATTGTTTTGTTTTCCTTCAAAAAACAGCCTTCATTTAGTTTTTATTAGAATTACTGTGTTGAAATCCAAATGCTGATATGTTGTCAAATTGCAGACTTAATGCTGACTGTTGACTTTTTTAAATTAGCATATATTACTCTGAAATGAGGTGAGGTAGAAGTATATAAAGTACCATAAAATAGAAATGTGCAAGTGAAGGACAAATGTGTCAAAACTGTAATTTGAGTACTTCAGTGAATGTGCTTGGTTACTTTCCACTGTTGACAATCTGTCCATGTAATAGTGCCTGCAAACATCATCACAGCAGCAGCATTCATTCATGGGCATCAGAACTGTCAGGATGCAACCCAGCAGTCAGAACATCAGCTTATTTCGCTCTACCACCTGTTCTGAAACTATGCAATATTCAATTTCATTTGGAAAACTGAAGAACCGGCGAGTCTCCTGCTTTCACAAGCTGGCTCTAACAAAGCACATGAGTCCTTTAGTTAGAAAAGGCTGAAAGTTTCCAGAGAGAAGAGACACATGATTCATTCAGACTCACTGTGAAAGCAGCAGGTCGCCTCAGTTTCTCGAAGTTTTCCCTGTTTCGTTTTAACAAACCATCCACTTCTTTCAGCAGCTGACGGTGTTCTAGTTCTACTGCCCCCCGGCCGACAGAAGAGGGAGGAACTGGAATTTGAACCCTGGGTGTGAAGGCAGGACTTGGAGGAGGAGGAGGAGGAGGAGGAGGAGGAGGGGGGCGAACCACAGCAAAGCTTTGAAAGCCTCATGTATCATTTTACGGCTTGAGAAAGAACAGGTTTTTACTCACAAAAAACAACATGAATCTTTCAAGAAGGTTGAATAATCTTGGAGCATTAACTTTTATCTCACTCTTTTGCTTTTTCATTTCTGTGTTTAAGTTAATTTCCATAGGGCAAAGTATTGTCCTAAGAGTGGTTCAGGGGTTTTTGGGCCCCTCTCTCAGACAAAGATATCTGTTTTTGTTAGCTTTTTTTTTTTGTTATGTATATTGCCAATTGGCACCAGTGTAAGTATGCTGAATTAGCTCTTAGCACTTCCTGTTTGCAGTGAACCCATGGACGTACAGACAAGCAGCACTAGATTATTTCAGTGCTGAAGAAAACTTGAACAACTTGAGTCTCAGGAAAGTTCTGAAGCATCTTTTTTCTATGATGTTTAAGTTTATTTGACGTTTGTTTGTGATGGACACCAGAGATAATGATAACTAGTGGAAATAACTTGTAGCTGTTGTCAGCAATATATTCTAAGAATAACATTTAAAACGACCTGAATAGCACAATAATGTTTGTCTGTAAAGAGAAGAAGTGATAAAGTCTGATGGCAAAAGATTTGTGGAATACAAAATGTCAGCTTTGTGTGTGTGGACGAAACTCTGCTGTCAGATTTCCTCCAGTAAAACCTAAGTATAAAGAAAGTCCATGTGGTCTGAAATAAACAATGCACAAAGTGTCCCCTCTGACCTGATGTCTGCGGTAATTCTCTGCAGTGAAGTGCATAAAGGCAAAATACCCAAAATAATGATCATAATAACGAAAGTAATCACAGTCAAAGTCAAAGTCGGCTTTATTGTCAGTTCTTTACATGTACCTTCCCACTATCCCATGGTGAGACAAGACAAGAATAAACAGTAAAGTGCACAGGCACAAAGAATAAAGATAGACATATCCAACACTACACTAAACAATAAACTCAAATACTAAAGATAAATAAATTATAAATAATGATAGTAGGGCAACTAATTGTTTTATTATACAGCGTATTTTCATTATTGAGTAAGTAGTAGTAATAGTAGATAATAGCTAGCAGATGAAAAGCCCAAAATGTCCTGGGCAGCTCAGTCAGGCCAATGGAAGAAAATCTGACTCTTGTGATGTGACCAGCAGGTGGAGCCAAAGCCAAATAAAATGTTTAGAACCCCAAATCAGTTTGTGTTTCATATCACATGTTCCTCTGTATCTGTACAATAATTAGTGGTAGAAAGAACATTTACTCAGGTACTCTACAGTTCTGAGCTACTCCACCACTTCTCAGAGCGAAATATTGTACTTTTTATATCACTAAAATTATGTGACAGCTCTGGTCACTGGTTACTTTTCCATGGAAGATATGATTTTTCTAATTTGGACAGCTGTGGTGAAAAAATAAAAAGGGCACCAGTTGCATGTGATGGGACACCAGAATGCAACAGAAAGTTGTGATGCAGCTTGTGGAGAAATATTACATTAACCAAACCCTGGTATAGACTGACATAGTCACATTGCTACGCCTCTGTAAAACATCTGTTGAAAAAACACACAAGGAAGTATTCTTTAAGTAATTAACCATGTTGGGGCGCGTGGCGACAACTAAGCATGTCGGGCAGCATGCATGGCAATTCATCGCATTTTCTCCACTGAAAGCGCACACCAGAAGGCCCTGCCTCCTTTTTCTTGCACACTGGTCTACTGTGATTGGCCTTGACTCACATCTTCACAAAAATCAGCTTTTTTTCTGTAATGACGCACAGAGAGGATGCAGCAGTTATTGGGTTTTTCTGTTAGTGTGTGTGTTTTCTGTTGACATCAGACACCAGAAGATGGTGGGTGTTTAGAAAAAAAAAAAAAAAAAGCTCTGATGGTGTTTCTGCTGTGTGCAACATTCTGCTCAACTTCCTGGAGATCCCAGACACAAAAAAGCAAACTGAAGTTTTTGCCGCCTGAACACATTTAGCCACATCTGCTGAGTAAAAACCCAGAAGTCCCTCAAATATGGAGCAGGAGGGACTGACATTCTGGGTTTTTAGCTGCTAACTGATTCAGATCTCCATAAACTTCAGTCAGCTGTGTGGTGGTGAGAAAGTAAATTGGGCTTGAACTTCTCTCTGCGCTTCTTTTTCCATTCTTTACTCAACTATTTCTGTCTTTTCATGTGAACAAACAAGTGCAGTTATCCCTTATTTATATGTTATTGCACCTAAATGATATTGCACCTCCTGCACACTATAGCCTTCAGGGCCTACAGCCATGCCAGCAGCTCCCTGAGACTGTAGGGGACTGACATTGGGACAGAGCTCTTTCCGTGAAATTTTAGATATAACTGTGGCAAGCTTTAGATTTTGGCCCGCAAGGAAATTCTTTCCAATTGACCAGTCTTGGTGTGCGAGTACAGTATGTGCCAACACATGCTGGTAGGTACTGTAGGCAATTTCTGCATCAACTAATGCATACACACTCTGACGGTTATAAATTAAAGAGATTATCAGTGTAGCTATTAAGGAGACACACCTCAGAAAAAGCAGCCTCAAACTGTTTTTCACAAAATGCAGTTTTTATTATCTTCTTGGAGACAAAGAACTCTTCTCATTCTTCTGATTAACTTTCTGAAGTTTCTGAAGTTTATACAGCTGGTATCTAGCTGTGGCACCAGCAAGATATGCTGTGTGCTGTTCACCTTTCAGCATTCCAACATGCAAATAGAAACATGAATTAGTTTTTAAATTAACAGGAAGAAATATAAATACAAACTGTCAAAATATTACGTGTGAAATGTAGATTGAAAGTTATGTGACAGACCCTAAAAGAGCTCACTGTATTTGTTTGTGGTTAGAAACTCAAAGTTTGTTTCAACTGTTGCATGCTGGGAGCTCTGGGGACCACACTGGCCCCTGATGGTCCCCCAATTTCATCACTGTGAGTTCCAGTTGCCACAGCAGCCAGTAATGAGTGTTAATGTTTCAGAAACAAAGATAATCATTAATGAGGTCCACTGTGAGCTGCATCCGAACAAAACACTTAACAGTTTCTGATGGTAATTAGGCCCCTGGGAGCAAAGAGAGAGGGCCGCTAATAGATGTTCATCAGAACTAAGAGGATAACAGTGATTACAGGAGCTAATGAAAGCTCCTGGGATTTACAGGGACTCAGCTGACAGCAAAACCTCTGTATGCTGATTTTCTATGATCCCCTAATAGTAAAGTTTCATAAAAGGTCTCAAATTATCCACCTTGTTGAAACTTTATGGCCTAGTGATGAACTGATGAACTTTTTTTTAGCCTACAGCCAATGATACTACCTGTGAACACAACTGATGTATGTTAGTGAAAACATGATCAATAAAGGTTGAAGTGCAGAAATTCTAGTAGGCTGAGAGACAGTCGGGTAAGGTTGCAAACATTAGCTACAGACACCAGCTTTCTATGCAATGGACAATTTTTAGAAAGAGTTAAGTTAGAGTTAAGGCATCTGTGCTTGTGTTGAAATGCCAAAAATAAATCAGAACCAAATGAATATAACCATCATCCGTCACAAATACACACACTCCTGCAGGTTTAGAGAAAGTGGTGATGATGGTGGATTAAGTGTGAGAGTAAAGACAGAAGTCTGGCCTGCAGGCTGGAGTCTCTCCAGAGAGAGAGAGAGCAGCTCCCTGTCCGACGCCCCCTGAACGCCTCACTGCAGTTTTTATTCTATCAACCTGCAGGTCACTGAAACACCTGAGAGCTCCAAGGCCTCCAGGACACTAATTACAGTCCAGTGATAACACAGGTATACAAGGGCCACAACACACACACGGCAGCATGCAGCACTTTAACATTAGACTGTGTAGTTATGGCTGCCCTGTCATCAGTGTCATACCATAGCAGACTGCAGCATAATTGCTGCCTGGCTCATGGAGCTTTTGCCCCGGAGTGAAGCAATCACTCAACAACCTTAAAGGTCAGTTTGTGGAATTTGCTTAAACACAACTATCTACTTTTTTTTTTGACACACGCTGTTTTTAAAAATGGGGCCAGAAGCTGAATAATGCAGGACATCTCCAGTTGATTTTGTACTTCAGTGGTTCAAATTTCTTAATGCATTTACAGTTGAAAATGATTCAACAGTGATTTGCAAAAGTTGTTTGATCCTTTCAGAACCCTCTGGGACAACCAAAACTGTGTGAGCCACCTGGTGATTTCATGTTATTTGTTGAGTTTGAATGGAGAAAATTTCCTCTACAAAGAAGCAGGAGTTTGTTGATTGAGTTCAGCTGGTGTTGGGGTGGGAGGTCGGCATTAGTTGAGGCTTCCCTGCAGGTCCCTTCGGTGTATGGCAGTAATTAACAAAATGTTGCTGTAACAACGGCAAACAAACAGTGATTGTGAAACAATGAGGTCACTTTGCATTACATCACTCAGCCTGGGGGGCTACATGGCTCAGACCACACTGAAGCTGCCATCATTTGACATCATCTTTTACTGCAATCTTTGACCTTTAAACCAATTAGTTAAGTTTGTTTCCTTTATGTAAGCAGTCATTTCATATCCAGTGGCCAAAATCTTGAAGAGAACAGACTTGACCTGAAAATTGTGATGGGATATGGGAAAAGCAGTCACATGTCGAAATGTTACCTTTTGGAGATTTTAATATCACCTAGAAGCTTATTTCAAGCTCTTTTCACATCAGTTTTCATTATTTTTATATCTGGTTTGTGTCAAGTGTTATGATCACTCAAATCAGCTGATCAGTAGGATTTTTTGGAGCACAATCTTGAGAAAAACAGGTTTAAAGACAAGGATTCTAAATCAGAACACGACCAGCTCC
This sequence comes from Chaetodon auriga, assembly GCF_051107435.1. Taxonomy (NCBI): domain Eukaryota; kingdom Metazoa; phylum Chordata; class Actinopteri; order Chaetodontiformes; family Chaetodontidae; genus Chaetodon; species Chaetodon auriga. The sequence goes on from NC_135088.1 coordinate 334,702, forward strand.
CTCAAACTCTCTCCGTCTCTGAAGCTTCGACATCTCTCTGTGTGTCTCATAGCATCTGACTGAGGTGTCAGAATAATGTTTTGATGCTCACATAAGACTGGCGCGAACTTGCGCATTAATATGACTTCGTCTTCATGTTATGTGGTTTACTATGATTAGGGTGACCAGATGTCCCGCTTTGTGCGGACAGTCACGCATTTCCACGCAAACTGTTAGCGACACTGTCAATAACAATTCGCGGCAATGTCACAATTGTTGTCTTAGCCGTATATGCTGCTGTTGCAGTATGGGCAGTTTCTCCTGTGCAGGTGGCTGTTGCTCCGCCTTAGCTTTCACTGGCCTCCTGACGCCGCTCAGAGCCGTTTGACTGAGCGGCAGCCGGCAGCATGAGCAGAGGGAGGGGGCGCTTTGCAGCATGTTTGAGTAGTGATTGACGATGTCAGAAACTCCCTCAGATGCTCCTTTGGCTCTGATTGGTTGTTTTGTGTCGGGTGCGGTGGATTCTTGCACATGGCAGTGGGAGCAGTAGGTGGGACCAATGGAGCCATTTTTTTTCACAGATTACATGTTTCATGTACTGCTGTCTGGGCACAGGGACAGTTTTAGCAAATATGACAAAAAAAATTCTTTTATACAAGTTACCTACTGCAGCTTTAAGACTTTGATCATTATCTTTGCCAGATGAAACCAGTACTTAACCTTGATGTAACGCTCCTCACCTTAAGTCAGTTGACATATGCACAGAAATCAAGCACAAAGATTGAACATATAGCAACACCCAACAGCCGATGACCAGAAGAATGACCAGAAGAAAAAACTGAACTACATGGTTTCAGCACACAGGCTGTTTTTGGCTGTCAGAGTACAGACAGACTCCATTCAGACAGCACTTTAATTTAAACCCTTTACAATTTGCATCTCATTCATACATGCAAACACACATATATGGCAGCGAGCTATCATGCAAGTAGTATTATACTTTTTGTGAAGTGCTTTGTAACATTGTTAAGAAAAGTGCTACATTATAGTTCACCGCCTTGCTCAAGGGCCTTTTGGCACATGGACTTGGGGAGCTGGGGATCAAACTGGCAACCCTGAAGTTAGTGGAAGTTTTGGGGACGCAGACCTCGATTTATATTTGGCTGTACATCAGCTTGATTTTGGGACTTTTGGAGAGGTAATGGCTAGTGTTGCCATTCTGAATTAGATCCTTGCACCTCACAAGGATGTTCAAACAGCAGCAGGATGTCTGCGACTAAACCTGACGTCTTGCAGTTATGTCATCTATGACTCCACCCATGACTACACCTCCATATGAATTGAGACAGGTTGAGATAGTCCAGCAGATGCTTAGCTGATGAGTATTTGGTGACTGTGAACACGACAAGACAACAGAAATAACAGGTAATATTTAAATGGGTGAAGCTCTTTGTCCTCTGCATCATGTAATGTAACATCTAATGGATGACTGATATGAATCATGAAGACTGGAAAGACCTTCTATATTTGACAAATAAGCTTTTTCTGCTTTTGTTCCAGGTTGATGGAAAACTACACAATCAACAGTTTTACCCTCCAGCTGGAGGGGTTAAAGGTCACAGAAGTTTCCACATATCCTCTCTTTTTCTTTTTCTTTTTTTCCTATCTAATTATTATATTAGCTAATGTAGGCATTGTGTTCCTGGTTTTCATTGACAAGAGCCTTCATCAGCCCATGTATCTCCTTTTTTGCAACCTGCCAGTCAATGACATCCTTGGAAACTCGATCATGGTGCCTCGTTTGCTTTCAGATATGTTGCAGCCTCCCTCTGAGCGCCTCATCAGTTATTATGAATGTGTGGTCCAAGCTTTCACCACACACATGTTCGGCACTACCTCCCACACCGTGCTCATGATTATGGCTTTTGACAGATATGTGGCCATCTGCAATCCCCTGCGCTATGCTGCCATAATGACCAACAAGATGGTGATCAAGCTGACAGTGTCTGCCTGGGGAGTGGCCTTTGTTTTAGTTGGGATTCTGCTCGGTCTGACCATTCGGCTGAACCGATGCAGGACTGTGATCACAAACCCCTTCTGTGACAATGCCTCCCTGTTTAAACTCTCCTGTGAGAGTGTGTTCATCAATAACATCTATGGCCTCACTTTCACTGTGGTTCTGTTCACAGCTTCTATAGGCAGCATGGTTCTCACCTACACTAAGATCACAGTCGTCTGTCTGACCAGTAAGAACAAGACTTTGAACAGTAAAGCCTTGAAGACCTGCAGCACTCACCTCTTTGTATATCTCATCATGTTCTTATGTGGCACACACATCATCATCCTGCATCGCTTCCCTCAGTACTCAGACTACAGGAAACTTTGTGCCATTCTGTTTCATATCATCCCTGGCAGCCTCAACCCCATCATTTATGGGGTTCAGTCCAAAGAGATACGGAAATATTTGTCAAAACTGTTCGAGTCAGGAAAGATTTTGCCATCATTCTAATGCACATACCAATTTCTTTCTTTCTTTCTTTTTTTTATTTAAAGAAAACATCATTTAGGAAAGATGTGCTTGTCCTCGCTTTTTTCCTCATCATATTGTAGCTTTTCTTAACCATCTTTTTTAAAGACTGATCTACCATATTTATGAAATGGGCTCTGATGGTACTTACAAATGTGTTCTTGACCTTTAAATATCAAGAGATTTTAATTGTGCCTCAATCAATTTAATACAATGATAAATACTGTCTACTGTTATCTGTGTCATCTGTTTGAATGCAAAATACCATTAAAATTAATCAGAAGAACACTCTCTACTATTAAGTTAATTTCAAGAAAAAAATACATTAGTGTGCATGTTGTGTCTGTAGAAATTAAATAAATAATGCACACATTGCAAATAATGTGTAGTGTATATTATTATTATTATTATTATTATTATTATTATTATTATTATTATTATTATTATTATTATTATCATTATTATTATTATGACACGAGTAGTATAACATAACTGTATCCTTCAAATATATGGTAAAACAAGTGTAATAAGATTGCAAAACTGATTGAAAGCAGGACAAATGTCTTTGTGGATCACATATGGAGGACCAAAACTGCCAAAAGTCAAAACAAAAAAATAAATGCTAGTGGGATCACAGGTTGTCAGAATGGAACATCCATGTTGACGAGGCCACCTGTGAATATTTGTTAACAAGAAATGGACAATGAGGTGGGAAAGGAATCAATACAAAAGGTAAATAAGCACAGAAGCAGAAATATTAACTTCTGCCACATTTTTAAATGAATCAATGTCTACATTTTATTTCTAATATTATTTTTGGTGCCGGAGCAAGGCCTCTAGAGTTAATTTATGTACTCTGATGTCCAAAGAGAGTTGAATGAAAGGGCTCTCATCAAAGGGGCTTCTTCAGTTCTAAGTGACTTGTGGAGAGTATTTAACTTCTATGGGGTCAAGGTCGTTGATAGTGTTCCTGGCAGTATAACGGTTGACCTGAGGCAAAGTGTAAATTACAGTCACATGATGCTGAGAATAGTTGTTAAATCTTCAGGGAAGATTTAAAAGAACAGCGCAGTGGGTCCTTTTTTTTGAGGGATGGTTTCTCTGCTTTAAACAGCCGTCCTCAAACCAAACCATCGGTCCTCCCTCTGCTGTCTGCAGAGGTCGGCTGTTTCAGCTCTGGTCCGTGCTGGAGGAGAGCTCATGATGGACAAAGAAATGCTAACAAACACACATTCCCAAATAGCAATTATGTAAATGTAATTTAGCAAAACAGCAGAAACATTTGTGCTGACAGATGTTAGGATGTCTCCTTTCTTTGTGCCAGAAGTTTTGTTTTTTAGATTCACTTTGTGGAGCCATGGCTAGAAAACTGAAGATGCCTTTTACATTACCAACTCAAGCTATTTCAGAATTGTATTCTTGGTTATTATGAAGACTCTTAAACCCCAGACTTGTAGACTTTTCCTTAAATGTTTCTTAAACTAGTCTGAAACTGGGGATACACTGATCAGAACAAACTCTGACTGAATGTAAATAATTGTGATGTGATCTTTCTATGTAAGGTGACGTGATATGAAGACACGATCATTATTGGCCCTGCTTTAGCGTCTCTTCACTGGTAAGTTTTAGAATTGATTTTCAGCTTTATATCACTGATCTGCTGCTTCTGCATGAGCCAGAGCTTCAGACCATCAGACACGGCCAGTCTGGCTGTTCCTCTTTTATTAAGTGTCTGAATTGATTTGCTTCATTGAGGTGAAATGTTTTAATCCTGATTCAATCACATGAACCACACTGTAACTTTGTTTTGAAAAGTATCGTATCTATATAAAGTTTGTAATTTATTATTTGGACAGAAATTGCTGTAGCACTTAGATTGGAAGATCGATCATGTCTGATACCCAATTGGCTTAATAAGGTAAGTATACTGATACCAACATGGTGGGTCAGATAGATGCATCCCCATCTCTGACTGTATCCTGTGCAGCTGTCATTCATGCAAGAGTCTTGTTATATCAGACACTTGCAGCCACACATTTTGTCTAATCTCCATTCAGTTCTACACAGATGGAAAACCAGACTTTCAGTGAGGATATCATACTCCTAGAGGGCTTAAAGTTCTCCTCCCAGTCCTCCATTCCTGCCTTCGTCCTCCTTCTCCTCATCTATATTTTTGCTGTGGTGTCAAATGTTAGTTTGGTAGCCCTGATTTTCACGAGTACGAGCCTTCACCAGCCCATGTATCTGCTCTTCTGCAACATGAGTATTAATGATGTTTTTGGGGCCACGATCGTCACACCACATATACTCAGAGATATTTTCCTGCCACAGTCAGAACGGTACATTACTTATATTGACTGTGTCATTCAGGCCTTCTGTGTTCACCTTTATGCGGGCACCACTCACACTGTACTCATGGTCATGGCGTTTGACCGCAATATGGCCATCTGCAACCCTCTGCGATACACCACCATCATGACCAACAAAATGGTGGTGAGGCTGTCACTGGGGGCCTGGACAGCAGCCTTAGTTCTAGTGGCGATCCTCCTGGGCCTCACTATTCGCTTGTCACGCTGCAGGCACGTTATACTCAACCCATTCTGTGACAACGCTTCCTTGTTCAGCCTCTCTTGTGAAAGTGTCCTCATCAATCACATCTATGGCCTCGGCTACACGGCGGTCCTGCTGGGCTCCTCCATCATCAGCGTATCTCTCACCTACCTGAAAATCGCTGCAGTGTGTCTACGCAGTAAGAACAAGGCGCTGAACAGAAAAGCGCTGCAGACCTGCACCACCCACCTGGCCGTGTACATCTTCCTGCTGTTGTCGGCCTTAATCATTGTCATCCTGCACCGTTTCCCGCAGCTGTCGGACCACAGGAAAGTGGCATCTGTCTTATGTGAAGTGACTCTGCCTGCCTTCAATGCTGTTATCTATGGGCTGCAAATAAAGGAGATCAAGCAGAGGATCAGTGCTTTGTTTTTCAGCTGTAAAATGGCTCAAATTAAATTGAAATGATACAAAAAGTGATCAGATAGGTGAACTGTAAATCTGTAAATACTTGTGTTGCGTAGGATACATTTAGAATTTCTGATATTAGCTTCAGTGAAAAGAATCAATTAAATAATTTCTGCAGGGGTCATGTTGAAGTGATGCTCTTTCTGGTCAGTGGAATTTCACAAAAGAGCTCAGTATGGCAGGCTTTATGAATCTGTTAAAATAGAATTATATACATATTCTTATTTCACTTTCAGTTTATATGATCTGTTGCAAATAGTTCTTAAGCAAACACGTTTCCTTTGACAAAGAGAATTGAAACAAGCTTCTTATCATCATTAAACCCTGTCAGTTAAAAATAAGATGTGTCAGAAAAGCTTCTATTATTATAACTAAAAATCAGGATCAACAAGCAGCGAGCTAATGAGCTGCTGAAGATTCAGAGTTTTCTGTGAACGTTTCATTGTTGGTGGTTACAGATCTCCAACTGGAAATGTTTTTTTTTCAAATTCCTAAACAGGCTAGAACCACTTTCATGGGATATGACAGTAATCACTGTTGTGTTAATCATTTCATGACTTAACACATAAGTCACTTCAACACATCTCTTGTCACACAGTGTTGCAGAGTGCCAACATGGGAAGGAGACAGTCAAGACTGCAGGATGATTTTATTAATGAAATGTTTACAGGCAGGTACAGGCAGGTAGACTGGCACGCAGGTTGACAGGTAGCAGGTAGGCACTGTATGTGCAAGTCTGGTTTAACTTGCAGGAAACCAGGGCCCAATACAAAAGCAAAGCAAAAAACACTCATGGCAACTAGGACAAACTGCGAGTATTGGTGGAAATGAACAGGTGTAGGTACTTCTGGGTTGATTAAGGGAAATGGGAAGCAGGTGAGTGAGTGGGAAGGTCAGGTGACTAAGACTGGGGGGTTATTGGAGGGCAGATGAGGGAAGGTGGAAAAGTCTGAGGGCATTTGGTTGATGGGAGGAGGAGGAGAATGGCAGTGATGGGAACTAAATGTATGGGAGGGGAGGAGAGGAAAAAGGAGTAAAAACAGGACTGTGGCAGACATTGTGAGGGTTGCAGATCCTCCAATTCTACACCAGCTGCCACAGCAAAACCACCAGGCCCTGCCACATGCCTGCCCAGTAGCCTCAAGAAGTCTCAAGCAAAACATATGGTTGACCTAAAAAAACGAATTGAGTGATCATTACAACATGACTATCAGCGACAAATGATCCAGCACTACATGATATCAGTGTGTCAAAGCCCTAAAACATTTACTGGTCTATAAATCTACATAAATAAAATCTGTTCCCCACTTCATATATGGAAATGTTGAAGTAACCTACAAGAGATACACACGATGATGATGCTGGGCGCTGAATGGTTGCCAGGCAACAGTTGACCTGTCAGCATGTGACGCTGCTGCTGATGCACCAAATAAAAGCGTCTGCTGTGTCACTTCTGGAGGACAGTTTGTAACGCCCTCAGCCGCTGCATCGTTGTGTATTTCTGCTGTTAGGAGTTGTGTTGATCTAAATGCAACTTTGTCGTGTGTTTTCCAAAAGCAGCAGAAGACTTTACAGTACGCTGTGAGCTTTTTTCAAAGGTCGCTTCAGTTACAGATAGTTTGAGTTTTATTTGCCATGCTTTGTGTCTCTTTCTGCCTTCTCTCTTATGCATTACAGGTGAATGACATTTGTCTGTGCTGCCCACAGCAATGACAAACGACATTTAGAAAATTAAACACCAATGAATCTGTCTGTGCTGGCAGAGGGATACCTCCTGCTCCTCCTGAGGTTTCATCCAAATTGTTTTTTGCAGAGTTTTGGCTAATCTGAATGAAGATTTTAAAGTTGTAGTAAGTCATATGCTATACAGTTTACTGTTCTGTGATATACAAATGTATAAAGAAGAAGTGTTACTGTTACTGATACACACTGTCAGCAGTCTTCTTTTGTCAGTGAGAACTCTTCATAGCATAACAGGGACATTGAGCTTGGTAACACTGTTTCAAGGGCTTTTTTTTTTTGGAACTCTTAAACAGCCATTTTAAATGAGGAAATGCTTTTTTTGTAAATAGATAAATGAGTTTGATGGCAGAAATGACACATGTGACTTAATATCATGGATGCCTCTCTAACAAATTCAGAGTTCAGAGCAATAATTGTTATTTGACAGATGAAATATGGAAAACCACACTTTTGGTGAAGACATCCTAATCCTGGAGGGGTTAAAGGTCACCTCCCAGTCCTTCATTCCTGCCTTTATCCTCCTCCTCCTCGTTTACATCTTCATCATGGTGTCCAACATCGGCCTGGTAGCTCTGATCTTTAGGTGCAGAAGCCTCCACCAGCCCATGTATCTGCTCCTCTGCAATGTGAGTATTAATGATGTTTTTGGGGCCACGATAATTATACCTCACGTGCTTAGAGATCTCTTAATATCAAACTCTTTGCGGCACATTCATTACACTGACTGTGCCATCCAGGCCTTTTGTGTTCATCTCCATGCAAGTGCCTCTCACACTATACTCATGATCATGGCTTTTGATCGATATGTGGCCATCTGTAACCCCCTGCGTTACGCCACCATCATGACCAACGGGATGGTGGTGATGCTGTCGGCGTCGGCCTGGATGGTCTCTTTAGTGATGGTGCTGATCCTCGTGGGCCTCAGCGTCCGTCTGTCGCGCTGCAGGTGGATTATATTCAACCCGTTCTGCGACAATGCCTCCCTGTTCAAGCTGTCCTGTGAAAGCGTCCTCATTAACAACATCTACGGCCTCACATACACTGTGGTCCTGCTGGGCTCCTCCATCGGCAGCGTTACTCTCACCTATCTGAAAATTGCTGTAGTGTGTGTGCTCAGTAAAAACAAGGTGCTGAACAGAAAAGCGTTGCAGACCTGCACCACCCACCTGGCTGTGTACATCATCCTCCTGGTGTCTGGCTTCATCATTGTGATCCTGCACCGTTTCCCTCAGCTGTCGGACCACAGGAAAGTGGCCGGAGTCCTGGGACATGTTGCCTTGCCTGCCTTGAATGTTGTCATCTATGGGTTGCAGATTAAAGAGGTCAGGCAGAGGATTATTATTTCGTTCCATAACAGTAAATTAGCTGTAATGGAAGTAAAATGATAAACTGAAAAAATGATGTTTATACAGTCAGAGAATTATCTTCTGTATGGATCATGTTGAAATGATTAATAGAGAAAAAAAAACCATTATTTTGTGGTACCGGTATCTGTTAATCAAGCTTTCCTGTTCAGCGTCATTGCAAAGTTCGAACTGCACTCTTCTTTATCAACCATAAAGGCTGTAAATCCTGTTTCAAATTCAGTATGTTATATTTTTGTTAATTTTTCTGAAATGTTATTCAGTAGCTTTAATGTTCAGGTTCCTTTCATTATTTTAGTTGTTTCAAATACTTTTTTCTAGGAACTTAAGATATTAAGTGTAAAATTTGCCACATTGTTTTGTGGATGTCCAATCAGTGTTTATAGTAAATGTGGTCAGCTGATGCAATAAAGTCCTCAGTGGGTTCAATATTGACTGAAAAAGCTGAAATCTCCTTCTGCAAACTCTTTTCTTCCACAGTGACATATTTGACGTTATGGAAGAACGATAAGCCCTCAGCTCAGATTTCGATCCTGTAGCAACATGGCATCACAGTGGAAAGGTGATGTAAAGTAGGGCTTGCCCAGTGGGAATCCAAAATTTGAATACAAACCACATCTCACTCTCAGGTGAGATTTGTAAGGCCTGATGCACAGGCCTCTCGCTGGCCTGAAGTACTCCATGCTATCCTGACAGGAGTCTTTTCTCTTTCTTCTAATCTTCTGATGCCTTAAATGTTTTTCTGTGACCCTGTGAAGCACTTTGACATGCCTTTTGTCCCAATGGTGCAGAAGAAACAAACTTGGCTTGTCTGCTGCCCCTGGTGGAGTGAAACTCCTGTCTGTACTGACTTACACTACAAATTTGTTGTGAGGACAAGGATGAAACCTTGGTGATCAGACCCCAGCAGGAAGTAGATCACCATGGGAAGCGGTCCTGAATCAGGGGCTTCCATGAAACTCCCTCCCAGAGCCTGGACTTTAGTGGTGGTGATGGCCAGGCATCCACAGCTGAGGTGGTGAAGGTGAGCGTGTCAGGTCAAGCTAATGACTCGGCCTGTGGGACAGTTGTGTACTGTCTTCTGTAGCTTCAGTAGAGCTGAAATCAGAGGAGTGGAGTTTGAGTGGGCAGGAGGAGGAGTGGGCATTTGGATGCAGAGAGTCTTCAGTGTCTAAATCTACATTATACATTTCTGTCAAACATTCTCAGACAACAAGTGTCCAGCTGCTTCCAGGAGGAAACAGTGTTGTTCGTGCAAGATTGACAACCGTTGCCTGGTGACAGAGTTCACACAACAAAGCCTGGAAGGGCAAATATTGAGCTTATAAAAAGTGTCTCAGCTCAGGTCTGAGTGGAGGAGTTCATGTGACCAGAGGTAAGTGTAACACACACGCTTGTCCGCAGTCTAGAATTGATGTTGTGTGTTACTGAATAATACCAGTTATGTTTTGTATAGTTTTAGAAATGTTGCAATGAATACTCCTGTTTCATATTCTAAAGACAGAGACCATTTTATATAATTGCATCTTGTCCGTCTTAGATTATTGCGATGGCTTTTGCACTTAAATGAAGATCTGTTGATGGGCTACAGGTGAGCACGTCACACCTGTTTAAAGCCTTTTACACTGGCTCCATGTCTGTTTTAGAACTGATTCACCCTGCTGTGTTACACTTGATATTAAAGTACAAATATTCACAATTAGTTTCCTATTAGCAGGCATATTAGTACCATATTGGCTCTTTATAAGTCATTATAAAGCACATATTAATGCCTTATTCTGCATGACCATATTCTGTAACTACTATGTCGTTTTCCCTTAATAACCTCTGAATTACTGCTTCCTGATGGGCAGAAAGGAAGTTGCTGTTCATAAGTCTCACTAACTCCCAGAATAAGACATTAATAAGTACTTTATAATGACTGATCTAAAGCTAATAGGCTATTAATATGCATGCCAATAAGCAACTAGTGAATGGTGGATGTACCTTCCTAGAAGACCCTTATTGATTACCCGTACGGTTCTCCTCAGCCTGGTTCCTTGGTTTATGCAGCTTGAGATCCTCAGGCTGAAGTCTTTTAGCTTAAAGCTGACTAGCATAAAACATTTATAGTTTGCACTGCAAGCCACGAAACCAGACTGCCTGAACCTTACTTGAATGGTTTCTTTTTTTACTTTCATATTGAAGGAATAAACTGTCTGAAACACTTTGTAACCACAAATAAAGACTATTGATATGTCATCATTACTATGCACAGTTCATGCTTTGTTTTCACATCTTCGACTTCAAAAATACTTGTATTTAAGCAATTCTATGTTATATTGAAGTGAATGAGTGAACAGCTTCCTTATGATGTGTGAGCTGTGTTTCCAGCGGCAGCCTGTTCAACATTCACCACAAAACGATTTCAGTATGTGTGATTGAAAATTTGTATCCACACACTTTTTTTTCTCATATTGTAACTTCCCAGCATGAACACTTGTTTATGTCTCACTCTATGGTTGTTGACGCAAAAGATTTTATTGTTTGACCATGGTCATTTTCTATATGGTTTAGCTGTGCTGTACATCATGTTCACACAAGAACTTTCAGTTTGATTGAATGATGTAATTATTATTTGACTACCACAGTAGGCTTTTACTTTGAAGGATAGCATTCTTATAGTAAATGACATACAGTATGTCCTGTTTGAATAATTCACTTATCAAATCTACGTTATAAGCATATTGTTACATGAGATCTCATGTTTTAATATATTGAAAATATCTTCTATTTGTATTTATATATGTTGAAGAGGTACTTTTTAGGTGGTGCTGCTCACCCAGTTGTCCCACTGTTGGATAGATAACTATATCTATCCTGTTATTATCTTCAAAAATGCTACTATTTTTGATAGAATTTATATATTTGCTCTCTCTCTCATCCTTGCTAGGCTTAGGCTTAACCCTGTGCACTATGGAGAACCAGACTTTAAGTACAGATATTCTGCTCGTGGAGGGGTTAAAGGTCAACCCCCAGTCCTCCATTCTTGCCTTCATCCTCCTCCTCCTCATCTACATCTTCGTCATGGTGTCCAACATTGGCCTGGTAGTCCTGATCTTCATGGAAGAGAGCCTCCATCAGCCCATGTATTTGCTCTTCTGCAACATGAGCATTAATGATGCTTTTGGGGCCACGGTCATCATTCCTCATTTGCTGAGTCAGGTCTTTGTTCTGAGGACAGAACGGTACATTCATTACATCGACTGTGTCATCCAGGCCTTTTGTGGTCACATTCATGCAAGTACCTCTCACACTATACTCATGATCATGGCTTTTGATCGATATGTAGCCATCTGTAACCCTCTATGTTACGCCACCATCATGACCAACAGGATGGTGGTGATGCTGTCGGCGTCGGCCTGGATGGTCTCTTTGGTGTTGGTGCTGGTCCTCATGGGCCTCACCATCCGTCTGTCGCGCTGCAGGTGGATTATATTCAACCCGTTCTGCGACAACGCCTCCCTGTTCAAGCTGTCCTGTGAAAGCGTCCTCATTAACAACATCTACGGCCTCACATACACTGTGGTCCTGCTGGGCTCCTCCATCGGCAGCATTACTCTCACCTATCTGAAAATTGCTGTAGTGTGTGTGCTCAGTAAAAAAAAGGTGCTGAACAGCCGGGCGCTGCAGACCTGCGCCACGCACCTATCCATGTACATCATCCTGTTTGTGTCAGGCGCCATCCTCATCATCCTCCATCGTTTCCCTGAATTTTCAGACCACAGGAAGCTGGCAGCCATCTTGTTCCACGTGGTCCCTCCTGCCATGAACGCTGTTATATATGGGGTGCAAATCAAAGCACTCAGACAAAAAATTTTCATCATGTTTACAAGGAATACAGTAAATGTGACAGAGGCGAAAGGACTCAGTACTGATTGAATGGAAATTATTTTTAATAAAATAGCGGTTTTCAGAGCTTCAGCTCACAAACCTCATACATTTCACAGAGATCACATGTATACCTTTGCAAAAGCAACAAACTGCTGTTAAGACAGTAACATTTATTTCATCATAGGGACAGCAAAGTGATTGAATCTGTTCAAATGGTTTCCAGCAGGACAGACAGCAGCAGTGACTGCATTTGCAGCCACTTTCATTTAATATTAAAGCATAATGTGCATTAACTATGACAGTGACTAGGTTTAAATCCAACTGTATATATAATAACAGAAGGAAGGGAGACAGCATTCGTCAGTTTTTCTGCGTTTAATTTCTCTTTTACAGCGAGTCGCTTTTCATAGGCATACAATGAGTAAGACCAGGACTGAAACCTGCTCACACCCACAGCTGAGCACTCATGTCCAATTTGTTCCTCCACCTATGATCTTCCACTCCCTTTGCTGGCAGTGTTATATCCGGGCCTCGCTGTTAGGACTGCTGCACACAAACCTAACTACCTATCAAAACTCAGCCCTAAAACCAGATTGCTTGCTGTATGTTCCATGTAAACATCAACTGCCCTATCTAAACAATCTACAGTGCATGGCGCCAGTGCATTTAGGCCGTGTCCTACTCCACTTTTGCAAGTTAAATGGTGCATAATATAGGTACAAAATAAGTTGCAAGATGCAAAAGGGTTGTGTTTAGTCTCTTAATTGATCAGGTGAGTTTTGGGCCTAACATGAATTCAAACAGTCAGAGTCTCATCTCCTGTTCCCTTTAAAATTCTATTTAAAATGAGAAGTGAACAGTTGTCTAAATGGATCTGCTCGTGCACAAAGTGCTGCAATGTGCGCTGCTTTCGGGGCCACAAATCTGAAATATGATCAAATCTAGGATGACAGGGAACATAAGTTGAGAGACATTAACATTAAGTTTCGGCTGTGTAGAGGTAAAGGCCCTCAGGGATGCAAAGGCCTACGGCAGAAACAACCCTGACTGGAGAACCAAGAGCCTTCACGCAGCTTATAAAAGTGTCTGTGAGGCGACCTCTGGACTTGCTGGAGGAGCTCCATGTCGACAAAGGTAAACCTGCCACACACAGACACACACACACACACACACACACACACACACACACACACACACAATGCTGTTTTATACTGTTCACTGATTGTATCTGATATGTTTTGTGGATGTAAATCTGAAACTGAACTGTAATCTGACAGAAAACTGAAAAACAGCTCAAAATGGATGAAACGCAGGGAAACAATCTGTCAAAGGTTTTACAGCAACAGTTAATATTTAAGAAAAATGCTTTTTATAAAAGATTCACATTCTGTTAAAATAAACAATATATACAATGACATTTCCAATGTAGTTTTCTTTAAAATTTTCAAGAATCACATGCAGTGAAATCAGAATACTGCAGGAAATACTCTGATTTCAGATACAGTATAAGGCTTCATAGCAATCGTTTATTTTCTTCGTTTTATTATTTTATTTCTTTAACAGCACATTTTGATGTTGTGTTTCAGCAGCCAGAAAAAGATCCCACTGTGAACAGGGGAAGATTTCAAAGTCCTCATAAATTTGGGGACAAAATTATGGCATGTTTGTTCATTCCTTTTTGGCTAAAATCCCTCAGGTAGCCCGCCATAGGACACCCCTCACTACAGACCTACATGGCTGCATTCACAAGTCCTAAAGGTGGAAACGAGCTGGCAGTCTGTCTCAGTCTGTGTGTAAAAACCAAAATCAAGGTGCCAGAAACAGAAAGACACACAGAAAAGGGCTGAAAGGGAGAACAAAGAGCGACAATTTTTTCCCCATTTTTTCAGCAGGGAAGGGAAACGCCCATGAAAACCTTCACAGCCACATTAGCATTTTGTTAAGAATATCCTGGCTTAATGTTGAAGCCAGTCAGAAGCTAACTATAGTGCAATAATGTCACTCTAGTTGATTTCATTTAAATACACAGATTGACTAATATTATCCAGTGTAGGGTCTCACAGTCAGTAAATTTGGCTTTGGTAACACAATGTTGATTGAAATCTCTGTCCGTGATCCACTCCAGGATCCTCTCCCTGCAGTATGGAGAACGAAACATTCAATATGGACATTGTACAGCTGGAGGGGCTAAAGGTCAGCCCAGAGTCCTCCATTCTTGCCTTCATCCTCCTCCTCCTCATCTACATCTTCATCATGGTGTCCAACATCAGCCTGGTCATCCTGATCTGCGTGGAGAAGAGCCTCCATGAACCCATGTATCTGCTCTTCTGCAACATGAGCATTAATGATGTTTTTGGGGCCACGACCATCATTCCTCATTTGCTGAGTGATGTTTTTATTCCAAACACTGAGCGCTCCATCCATTACATCAGCTGTGCCATTCAGGCCTTTTGTGCGCACTTTCACGGAGGCACCTCACACACTGTGCTCATGACCATGGCTTTTGATCGATGCGTGGCCATCTGCAACCCTCTGCGATACACCACCATCATGACCAAGAGGATGGTGGTGAAGCTGTCGGTGTTGGCCTGGAGCATGGCCTTTCTCCTGGTTGCAGTCAGTGTAGGCTTAAGCGTGCGCTTGTCACGCTGCAGGCGGGTCATCCTCAACCCGTTTTGCGACAACGCCTCCCTGTTCAAGCTGTCCTGTGAAAACATTATTATCAACCATATCTATGGACTCATCAGTGCAATTGGCACAATGGTTGTGTCCCTGTGCAGTGTAATGCTCACTTACATCAGGATCGCCATGGTGTGTTTGAGCAGTAAAAACAAGGCTCTGAACAGCAAAGCGCTGCAGACCTGCGCCTCTCACCTGGCTGTGTACATCATCCTGCTCTTGTCAGGCTTCATCATCATCGTCTTCCATCGATTCCCTCACTTATCGTACCAAAGGAAGCTTGCATCCATCTTATTCCACGTGGTGCCTCCTTCCATGAATGCTATTATCTACGGACTGCAAATCAAAGTGGTCAGAGAAAAAATTATGAGCATGTTCAACAGGAGAAAAATGAGGTGAAATGACGATATCAAATGAAATATGTTAATGAAGCAGCTTTAAATGTCCTCAATGTGTCACTCTTTCTCTGAAAGACAGCAATGCATGCTCTGAGCCTACGGTCTTTCCTTTTATATATTCTAAAATCTAAGAGTTAAGGGGTCTGCGAACATTGACATGGCCCCTGTGCAAAACAAGCTCAAGATTCAGTTCTGAACAGAATGCTGGAACCAGCTGATTCTTTCAGTCATGTGGGACTGAAGGCTGCTCCTGTTCATGCTAATATGTTAACTTTATTTGAGTTTGACAAACTGTTTTACATCTTTTTAGTAGGTATTGTCATACATGCCTTCTGATATACCACTTAAACCACGACTGGTCACAACTGTTTTAAGTCTAATTACACAACATCATGCCATAAGTATTACATATAGTGTCGATGTGTTTTCACCATGAATATCTTTTAATCACAGATTAATCAAAGAGAACGGGTCAATTGAACTGATTGATTCCAACAAAGGGTTATGTATAATAAATGAATAAATACACTAAAAGGTAATTCATTATATTCAGTTGACTGATTACAAACGGACCTGTTGTTGTCATCTGTCATAGATGTTAGAGGTCGATCAGAATCATCGGTCACATTCCCTTATCAGTTTGGTTTAGGTTTAGCTTTGAAATGTTAGTGCCACAGCTACAGTATTACACCTGTCACTGTAAAGAATGTGCATATTATCGAAGGAAATGGGGCTTTGGCCTTTAATCTAGATTTGATGAGGAGATTGGCTGTAACTTAAATGTCTGACCCCCAAAGTAGACATGAAACATCCACCCTACATTAATGCACATGACGATGACAAGCTATGTAAAAGGGAAATATATTGAAAGTGATAAGACGCCATAAGGTCACAGTACCTCACAGTATGTTAAAATCAGTGAAAATAAGACAGAAATGTCTTACAAGTAACCAGACTACCCCTCAACCAGTCCAGTACGTAAGCAATGAAATTTCTATATGCAATTATAATCAAAAATAAATCCTACCAGCCTCCTTTACAATGAATGTCCAAGGAGGTGATGACTGTGATGCTGGTTGGGTGAAAAGGGAATTTCTTGAGATGAAGGTCAGACAGCAACTTGGATGGAGATGTGGACGAATGACGGCAAATGAGACATTAGATGGACGATGAATCGAGTTCTGACTGAAGAGCACAACAACAATAACAAAACAGCCTACATGCATGCAATTACTCATCCTTCATGAATGTCCACTGAGATCTACATCAGAATCAGAATCAGAATCAGAATCAGAATCAGAAAAAGCTTTATTGCCAAGAATGCTTTTACACATACGAGGAATTTTTTCTGGTGAAATTGGTGCATGACACATCTACTAAAATATGACACATCTACTAAAATAAGAGCATAAAAATATAACATGCTCTATAATGTCCTCTTTCCTTTATGTGTCCGTCAACTGTGTGAAAAATGTATAGTAATTTAGTTTCCTTGCTTTATATGAATTGTAATTTTTAGATGCATTGTAATTTTTATGTTTTGTTGTCAGGGCAACATTGCAAAAAGAGCTTGCTCTCAATGGCCTTCCCTGTTTAAATAAAGGTAATACAAACATAGACACACACACTACAAGAACTGTTTGTTAAGCCAAGCAGCAGCTAACAAACAGTTTATTTCGATGTTCTTTTAGCTCTGTTTTTGGTCTCTACCCACTCAAGAGGGAATTATCTGGTTCTTTAGCTGATAAATGCTCCACTTTGTTCACCAGCTTGTCTATCTGCTGTTTGCTGCTGAGCAGGTCCTGTTCAGTACGTTTTTATAGCTTTTTCTCTGACAATAACGGCATGACAGCGGTGGGACAGCTAAACAATAAGGTGAAAGTCACTGTAAAGCTCTGTAAAGCTGAGTAGAGCTGAAGATTCATCTGACAATTCTGTGGAAGGTCATTAGCGGTGACACGGGAGTGGATTTTCCCTCCTGCCCCATCCCCCAAAATACTCCGCCACCATCCCACCAATCCCATGACAGAGTAAAAATCCCATGAACCACAGGATTCCCCCAAAAATGCCAGCCACTAAGGCTCATCACTACCAGAGACACCACCAAACCACAGTGAGTTGACGCCAGTATTTACAACATACATGGTATGTTGATGCTAAGTTGACAGCAACAGTTGCCTGGTGACTGTGAAGCAACCCAACAAAGTGTGGAGTACCAGGGGCCAATGAGTCAGCTTATAAAAGATGTCTGTCAGTCCACCTCCAGTCTGGCTGGAGGAGGTTCACATCAGCAGAGGTAAACCTGACACACACACACACACACACACACACACACACACACACACACACACACACAAGCTAGCATGAATGCTGCATGGTCTGGAGTGATTTGTGAATAAAGAAAACTGTGAAATTCGATCACTGATTAACAAAATGAGCTGAAATCTGACAGTAAATCGGAAAGGGTGCTGAAGCTGCTTTGTGCCAAATATTCCAGCTTTTTCATGAATTATTGGAAATCAACGAAAGAAGAGGAAATGTGTGACCTGTTTCTTGGCTTGTGACACTCAGAACTCTGAAGTAAAATCATCTTCACAGATCTTACAGGAGAACTGGCAACAGGAGGCAGAGCTGCAAACATTATTTGTGTCAGTTGTGAAGTCATTTCCAGTCACGGTGAATCATCCCCTGAAAGAAACCACGCTGAGGTTAAGATAAAACCAAAGAAAGCCAAACAATTTCTTATGAAAACTTGATATTTTAGATACACATAATCATATTTAATCAATGATTTCAGATTCAACAGTAAAATAAACTTCATCAGGTATAATGTTGATTAATGTTTTGGCTTTGATTTAAATATATGTATATTTGAAATGTCCAAAGTATGAATGGAGGCAGTTTTCTTCAACTGTGTTTTCACATAATGACTTTACATACAGCCGTTGTGTGTAGTGTGAAGCTTTTCTTTTACATTTGAAGGCCTGCAAGTGTAATTCTTTATTTGCTGATCATCCATTCTTTATGTTCTGACAGATGAGGGTTTGATAACAGTGCTGATTGTGATTCCCTCCAGGATCCTCCCTCTGCAGAATGGAGAATGACACTTTCAATGCAGATATTATATTCATCGAGGGGTTAAAGGTCAGCCCTCAGTCCTCCAGTCCTGCCTTTATCCTCCTCCTCCTCATCTACATCTTGATCATGGTGTCTAACATCAGCCTAGTGGTCCTGATCGCCATGGAGAGGAGCCTACAGGAGCCCATGTATCTGCTCTTCTGCAACATGAGTATTAATGATGTTTTCGGGGCTACAGCCATCATTCCTCACCTGCTCAGTGATGTTTTCACTCCGATCATAGAGCGGCACATCCATTACATAGACTGTGTCGTCCAGGCCTTTGCTACTCATTTTCATGCAGGCACCTCTCACATGGTGCTCATGATCATGGCTTTTGATCGCTATGTGGCCATCTGTAACCCTCTGCGATATACCACCATTATGACCCACCAAATGGTGGTGAAGCTCTCGGTCGGGGCCTGGATGGCGGCCTTCATGTTGGTTGCGATCCTCCTGGTTCTCACCATCCGCTTGACACGCTGCCGGAGGGCTATAATCAACCCATTCTGCGACAACGCCTCCTTGTTCAAGCTCTCCTGCCAGAATCTTCTCATCAACCACGTCTATGGTCTCAGCAGCGCCGTGGTCGTCCTGGGCTCCTCTCTTGGCAGCATCACGCTCACTTACCTGAGGGTCGCCATGGTGAGTCTGAGCAGTAAGAACAAGGCACTGAACAGTCGGGCGCTGCAGACCTGCACCACCCACCTGGCTGTGTACCTGATCATGTTGGTTTCATCCTTCACTCCCATAATCATGCACCGTCGCCCTGAGTGGGCAGACAGTGGGAAAGTAGCGTCCGTCCTGTTCCATGTCATCCCTCCAGCCCTGAACCCCGTCATCTATGGGCTGCAGTGTAAAGAGCTCAGACAGAAGATTGTCAGTGTGTTTCACGCGAAAAAAGTCATGAATGTGAAAAGTCCATAAATAACTCATATATATGCACACACTTCCAAAAAGAAAGGTCTCATCAATAGAGCACCTTGAGCTCTGTCCACAATTCTCCCCCACATTAACAATTTTAGGGGAGATTAAGGCATCAATGTGCTCTCACCAAAGCTTTTTGTTTGTATTTGTGATGATAAAACATATTTTGCAGCAGCTGCTAAAAGTGTTCAAAGATGTCTGCAGGACTGTCTGAACCTGCAGTTTGTGAAAGAAGTTAAATAAAAAATGTTTTATGTTTACGCCAAATCGCAAGACTGAAATTCACCTCAATTATTATCTGTTAGATTGTCAACGATAATCAGTTCTAAGCATTAAACATCATGCTGGGCACTTAAATAAACAACTCTGTTTTAATGTGTTTTGCATTATTTTGGCTTGGAAAATAAGGGACAAGCTCACACAAAACGTGGTCACTTCATATGCAGATGGGAAATTTCTACTAATGTTATATTATTTGAATAATGTGTTTAAATGTGTCAATCCTCATTTCTATATTATCAACTCAGAGCTTTCTCCTTACTCTTGAATATAAAGAGTTGGTCTCGTAAAATTCACCTGACGTCATGTGAACCTGTTACTATCAGAAAGTACATTTTCTCACTTACCTCTAGAGGTACTGTATCTCATCATGCAAACAGTTTTCATTTTATTTGTCCAGGTTTCAAATATCCAAGATTTCTGTAGAAATTCCAACACGATAGAGGTGAAAGGATTATTTTATGATTCGTTTTGTAGAACTTTATGATATTATCATAAGAAGTATTCTCAGCTTCATGAAGTTAAAGTTTCAATAGTTAAAGTACTGGTTGTCATGACTGTGAGACATTATTAGATTAATCCTGATGCATCATTGTTAGAGCAGCATTTCACTGTTTTAGCTGCTGTAGATGGAGCCAGTTCAAGCTACTTTATGTACAGTTTGCTAGTTTAGTCCAGTGGTGCCCTGCCTAGGGGTCAGGCCCCTGCAAAGGCTCACCAGATGATTAATGGGAGATGAAAGAATAAAAAACAAACTTCTGAT
The DNA here is from genome assembly GCF_051107435.1 of Chaetodon auriga. Taxonomy (NCBI): domain Eukaryota; kingdom Metazoa; phylum Chordata; class Actinopteri; order Chaetodontiformes; family Chaetodontidae; genus Chaetodon; species Chaetodon auriga. The sequence goes on from NC_135088.1 coordinate 355,369, forward strand.
ACACAGATCTATTTTCAGTTTTTGGACTTTTTTGTCAATGAGCTCACCTCATTGAGCCCCGAAACCATGTGAGAAGTGTCTCTTTGATGGAACTGATAATTCGGAAACATCTGAAACATGAGAAGGATACACAACTACACATTTATTTCATATTAGAGGTCACAAGAGAAAAAAGATTGGAAATGCAGTTTTTAATTTCAACAAGGGACTGTATTTATTGGTTTACCTTATGTTTAGTTTGTACAAAATATGAAGGTGAAATGTAACTGGTGACTACATCTGTCAAAGAAGTGGCATTAAATGGAAAGCCTTGAGCACATATCCCTCAAAACTGTGCTTACAGTGAACACCGTCTTTAAATAAAAATAGATTGTTATGTTAAAGTTGAGGGATCTCTTGACTTCATGCAGCCCTCTGACTGTAGAGTGTGAGGGGGAAGTCACAGGGAGTCAGACACCTGATTGAGCCCTTAATAGGCTGCACCTGGAGCTCCTAATGTCCTTTAGGGTGCCACACAGGTTGAATGTGTGGCACTTTGCATTTTGGCACAAGCAGAAGATGTACACAGACAAGCAGTTGGCAAATAAATTGTGAGCCATATTCACAGTTTTCAAAAAAACAAACAAGAAAAATGATGTTAAGGTGAATTTAACAAAGGAAGTTTGTGTACTGACAGCTGAACAAACATGTATGACTGGCAAGATTTACAATTCAAAAAGACTAGCTAAAAAAATCATAGAATCTCTAAAGTTGTGTTTGGATGTTGCCCATCTCTGTCCAGTTTGTGGGAGTCTAGTTAGCAGAGGGGCTGGTTTTCTTTCCCAGTTAGGTGTTGACGTCCTTCAAGGCAATCACAGCAGCAGGTCTGAACCTGCTCAGAGTCCTTCTGATGGACTCTTGGAGCTCCTTGTTCCTCAGACTGTAGATGATCGGGTTTAGGAAAGGAGTCAGAGCGGAGAACAGCACAGACACAATGATACGATCCTGAAACAAAATGAAAAAAATGCTTGAACACACAAGGTTCACTGAGGATATTTGGCAATTCACCTGATTAGCAGCAGGTGTGGAGGACAACAAGGTTGATCTGCAGTTGTTTGAAAATTCAAAAATGATTGACAGTTTCAAATTGCCATGAATTTTACTATGAATGCATGATGTCCCCAAATGGCTATATAACATCAACACAATTCCAAGTCTTTAGGTGACCTTTTGTCTGGAGCCCTTTCAACATTTTGGTGACAAGGTGTTTTGAAAGGCAAATGGACAGAAGATCACCTAAGTTATTAAACCTGAGGGGAACATGAATGTCTGAACCAAAATTATTGATATCCATCCAATAGTTGGTGTAACATGACACTCAAAACTACAAATCTCAACCTCATGGCGGCCCAAGTGGAGAAGTCAGGGGATCGTCAAAGTTTATCTTCTGGACAGCTTGGATGTCTGAACCCAATTTCATGGCAGTCCATCTTCCAGTTGCTGACATGTTTCTGTTTGGACTGAGGTGGTGGACTGACCAACAGACCAAAATTTCCATTTATACAGCCATACTGCTAGCCTGGCAAATAGATGTTCTCAGCTTAAGACTTCTTCATTTGTGTTTCTGAAGCTTTAACCCACATCTTGAGGCCTTCCTCAGTGGGTGTCTACTTTATCCTCTTTTGCTGATTCTTGAAAGATCAAGAATGAACCTTGTTGCTTGTTTACATAAATACTGGTGCTGAATACAGGACACATGTAGTAAAACAAAGGCAAAGGTTAATATCAAAATCAAATGATTAGTTTCGTACCTCCGCTGAAAAGTTTCCCACCCGGTAGGAGATGTAAACAAATGAGGCTGAGCCATAAGAGATGGACACTACAGTCAGGTGGGCAGCACATGTCCCAAAGGCCTTCAGCCTCTGAGCGACTCCCATCCTCAACATGGAAACTCCAATCAAGACATAGGAGGTGAGGATGAGGACACCTGTGGTCAGTAATGCCAGTATGGCAAAGGACACGGACACAATGTTATCCACGGACGTGTCTGCACACACCAGCCGCCTCACAGAGGACAGGTCGCACCAGCCATTCCTCACCACATTCGGGCCGCAGTAGGGCCGCTTCCAGGTCATGGAGGTGGCTGGCAGGGTGCAGAAAATGGCAAAGCCCCAGGCTCCCATGACCAGGAGCAGCTTAATGGATCTGGTCATAATAGCAGTGTAGCGCAGAGGGTTGCAGATGGCCACGTAGCGGTCATACGCCATAACAGTCAGGATGGCATAGCCAGTAACACCTAGCTGAATGAAGAAATGCATCTGGAGGAAGCAGCCGGGCACAGAAATGGTATTCACATCTGTGAGGAAGCCAGACAGCATTTTGGGAATGGTGGTGGTGGTGTAGACCATGTCCACCAAGGAGAGATTGTAGAGGAAGAAATACATGGGAGAGGTGAGTTTTGGATCAGTCGATGCCTGCATGAGAAAACAGTAGCAGTGGTTACGATACTAACAATTCCATCTTTGTCAGAATGACATAGCACTGATGAAACTGTCATAACTACATCGATGACTTTGTTTTATACCACAAAGATGATCATGCTGTTCCCTCCCAGGATGATGATGTAACTGAGCAGCAGGATGACAAAAAGGATCATCTTCCTCTCACTGAGGTTAGTGAGGCCCTGGATAATAAAGAAAGTGACGCCATGAGGTTCCCAGGTGCCGTTAACGGAGCTGGATCTGTGATTGGTCGACAACGGCAGATATGAATCTGGAAAATGAGTGAGGTGAGAGGAGCCATCAGTGTGGATTCGCCACCCAAACATATATATATATGCGCATTTGTGTTCATTTGAGCCTCTGACTGAACTCTGAACCAGAGTCACCAGTTCTTTGTTTCCCTCTTCTCTCCTCCCCTCTCTCAGCATTCAGTATGGACAGAGAGACCAATTACAAACACCTGCCTATGGAGGTCAGCACCTTTGTAGCTTGCTGCTGCAGACGGGTCGAGAACCGAGGGTGAAGACAAAATACAGACAAAACAGACCACAAACAGAAATAGATCTGCAGCTTTTTGTCAAACAGAAGGGATTTGTTCCTGCGTAGCTGTCCTGCATTTGCTGTAATACCATACTTAATGATAATTTCTATATTTTGTTGATCTTCAGCAAAGGGAAGAATTAGCACTTAAATATTTCAACACACTGGGTTTTAATATAATTAATATGGCTTTTTTTCCACACATACAGCCATTTGTACAAATAGGAGGTCAGGGTAAGGATCCTTATACAGAGACCTGAGTGAAATCCAGCATGAATTGAACTTATCACAAAATCTGTTGTAAATTGTAATTATCTGCTTCATTCTCAAGTCACCTGTGATGTGCGGTGAGGTTCATGACTGGTGAGGCACTGACTCCTCTGGAGTCGGATGTAAAAATATATGAACCCAAAATAGAAGCTTCTATTTCAATTTTGACCTTAATTGAAACATTTAGTTGCTTTTAATCATGCTTTAATCAACTTTTCAACAATACGATAGCAAGAAAAACAAAAGAATATTTAATATGAGGTCAAATTTGATAAAATGTTATTTATATATTTATTTTCTTGGCTGATCTCGCTTTTTTTAATTAAAATTGAACACTCACTATCACCCTCTGTGTAGGAGAGCACGCAGCAACGTGCATTGCGCTGGTGGAGCTCAGCACTGCCACCTAACAGTGTGGCACGGTACTTTCTGCCTCACCTGGAACATTTTCACTGCGCGTTCATGGCCGATATAAAGAGAGACAGCAATGGGCATGCGCCAACTGCCAGCTTCAGTCAGAAGTGAGGCACAGCGCACCGCTGCCTCACATCGGCCTTCTCCCACGTATTTGAACAGGAAATGCATAAATTTAGCAATTTTGACCATAGAATTGTTGAAATCATACAGAAAACAAATTTATAGAACAGTCATGAGCTTAATTTCCTCCTCTTAATGAATTTATAAACCACAGCAAGTGTTTTCTAAAACTGTACTTTAACAGGTGAGGCACTGCCTCACCTACCTCCCCTGACCGTACGTCACTGCAAGTCACATAGATTTTAAGATCCGACACCTCAGGCATGACTGCATGCCACCGCCTCTGATTACTGACCTTACCGGTGAAATAATGTGGTGTATGTGTGTACAGAAAGAACTCTTCAGAATTATGTATTTGCAACTCAGATTCGCCTATTTACCATATTAGATATGCAGACACATGAATGTAGTCACAGCTATGACATTGCAAGATAAGAGCAGTTAATATCGAGCCTTTATGCAAATGAAATAAGTTCAAATCAATTCAGCACTGAGACCAAAGCAGGTGTTGTCTAATAAAATGATGTGCCATTGCATTGAATCACTGGAAAACGAGTACTTAAAAAAACATTAAATACATTTTGTGGTAAATACTTCTGACAAATCTTAAATATATCACACTGTGAAGTTGTACCACAAAATCGACACAAATCTCTGAAACACTCACAGACCTCTGGGGCTTTCAGGTGAAATATCAAACAGCACAAGCTCCATCTCCCCTCAGCAGACGGGCTGATGAACAGATGGTTGGATGGAGACAAATGTGCTGTCAACAGATGGCAATGCAGAATTATTTGCACAACAAAAATGAAAAGCTTCATATGTGACTTCGTCTGTGCACAAGCTCAGTTTGACACTACAAATTAGTCAGTCAGTAAAATGAAAATCTTTACAAGCCTCCACACACCAAACACCTCTTCTTCATACGAGCCATTTAAGTGCAAATACCTATTCAAAATGATATCATCTTACCTGAATATGTGAATCAGACGTTGCGCTGCTCAGTCTCAGGTTTTGTCGGGTGAAAGCAGATCTTCATCTTAGGCTCACATTTTGGCTTTTCAAGAGCAACCAACCTCCTCTGTGATTATAATGGAGATCATAGTGAGATCAAACAGCATTAATTAAACAAAGTTACATCAGATTGCAGATGCTTTCATTAAAAATATAAATTGCACACTGGAAAGCAAAAGAATACCAAAGGGACCTATTTTTAGTTGCCTTTGAGGCTACAAACAAGCGTCTAAAAACATAAGAAACATAATTGTCTTTGTTGCCTAGGTAACAACCACCTGTGTCAGATGCTTCACCTCCTCATTAAAGATCTTACAGATCTCTTAAAGATTTTACTTTAATTGCATTTGTGCATGTGTGTGTATGTGTGTGTGAGAAGTGAGGAACAGACCTGTTGTTAATTCTTAGCACAACTTGTGCGACTTTGTACGAATGTGAAACGACTTTAGTCTAATTTGACTTTGAACTTAAGCTGCACATTTTTGCCAGGTACTTAATGTTTCTCATGTTTGTCCAACTTCCTCTTTTTTGTCTTGTTTTATTGGCAGATGTTGTTTGAGTGAATGATTTCTCATCCCTACCAGCTAAAATCCTACATACTGCCACCTGGTGTACTGGAGGAGAATGTCACAAACACATCAAATAGGCAGTTATGCCTCCCAAAAGTGTTATAACCAACCTGTTTATATGGGAGATTTACGAGACAAATGGGAGGGATGACAAATCTGACATATGTGCATTAGATATGAACTGTGTTGGTTCTCGAGAAGGAATCCATATGAAATTATACACTGAAACATCGGGGTACTCATGTATTCATTCATCCCATGTATTCCAAATTTAAGGCAATCCTCCGCGCTGTCCTCTGCTTCAACTGCCTGCATTGTAGGTAATGAAAACTGGCTGAGCCTCAGATTAGCTGTCTCCATCCACTGGTCAACAGCTGGCGTTGACTCAGATGTGTCTGTGGTTGATCTTCGACAGGTGAATGTGCATCAAGGCTGAGAGACGAGTATGTGGCAGACAAGATCTGGTCTTGGTTTATATTATGTTGAGATCATGCTGCACTGATCAAAGGCTGCGTAAGAGACCTTTTTCATATTGGAGTAATGTCCGTGATTGCTTTTAGTAACTATGTGGGCCAAGTCATACTCAGAGGATGCTGCCAAGTCTTTTCCTGCTTGCTTTAAGTGCATCCTTTCTCTCACAGTGATCTCTATCAAGTTGCAAGGAGGCCTCATATTTCTGAAGAATGGTGAATATTATTGTGCTGCTAAAACAGTGGAGGTCTTGCTTCTCCTGAGGCCAAGTTGAAAGATCAAAACCAAGTCAAATCAATTAAATCTCTGGGCAAATTTGTCTCGTCTCTGTCAGCATCAGCAGTAGAAACAGTGTGTGTCTTCTGACCTTCACCATCAAGCAAAAGTGTGAACAGTATGTAAATGTGTCATACTTTATTCACTCCATCTGGGTCAGTTTGATTCAACCTTCGCGTGAAAATATTATCAGAAATCACATGCAAATCAAAAAGGTACCTTTCCAAATGATACATTTTTCAGATAAAGTTTAAAAAATTAAAACTTACTTTTCTTATACATTACAGGAGAGATCCCAGTTTTCATAATATTACTATAGACTGTGTGTTTTAACTAATTGGAAAAAAAAAAATACAGCCTCAGTCACTTCTTGAAGATAAAATTATGGTCATATTTCACTTTAATTGCAAAAATGCCTCCTAGAATCCACATGGTAACTCTTTTTTGTACACAACAGATGGAAATAACAGCAAAAGCCTGATTTATTTAGGTATTTTCAAGTGAAATCAGGTTGGGAGGAAATAAGCCTTTTTCAGATTTAAAAATTAAATTGTGGGCTTAACTTTTCTGAGATGGAATATATTTGACAAACACTTATTTATTTCTTGGGACTGCAGCCCGTAGATGACAGGGTTGAGGCTGCCGGGAACGACGTTAAAGAGAATGGCTGAAATCTTCCTGTACTCTGCATACTGGGGGAAGCGATGGAGGGCGATGAGGATCATCCCACTGACTAACATCATCAGATACAGGCACAGGTGAGTGCTGCAGGTCTCTGTCTGGGGGCTTTACAGAGGTACCTGCAGCCTCTCTCCTCCCTTCTGCTTCAAAGAGGCCATTATTGGAATGAGCCACTGGTTAATTATTCCTCTCACTAGAAATGTATTCAGCCTTTCTTCCGTGATGCAAACCCACATGATTATTGCTTGTGCCAACTTTCAGGAAAATCATATGTGTCAGCCTTGTGATAGACAGCTGTCCAGTGTGTACACTGCCTACCCCCCCCCCCCCCCCCCCCCCCCCCACCATGTAAAAGACAGGTGAAGACAAGTGAACAAACAAATAAAATATAGCTGAAAACACATTAACATGTTTGTTATTGTTATTATTCTTTACATTACCACTGAATTAAATTATCAAATACATTATGATAATGACCACTTTTATTCTACATAATTTCCTGCTAAAATAAGTTTAAATCTTGTTGAGGAGAGATCACACACAGAGAACCAAAAACAAGGTCTTCATGTGGGATATACTGAGAAATGTAAGACAGCAGCAGGAGGGAACCGATCTGAGCAAACCTTTGAAAAAGTGTTCCACACTATAGTGTATGTAATAAATGTTAGATTTGTCTCACAGAAACTATCAGAAAAACAAAGTGTGAAATGTGGAAATTTAATGTGATAGAGAAATTCTGATTTCGGACCTGAAATGCCAGCAGATGTCACCATCCACAAATCTCATCAAAAGCAGCATAGTGTAAATAAATAATGAATAATGTCAAATAAATGAAAGCAGCTCAGTTTACATTTGATGATTTTTATTTTACATTCTGTAAACATTTTATACATTTACACACTAACTTCAAAATTCCCAGCTCAGAATGATGGCAAAACTGATTTAGATCTGGATAATTTTGACAAGGATTTGCAAATTTCTGCAGACTGAACCCCATAAATGATGGGGTTGAGGCTGCCAGGGATGATATGAAACAGAATAGCACAATATTTCCTGTAGTCTGAGTACTGAGGGAAGCGATGCAGAGTAATGACAATAAATCCACTGATCAGCATGATCAGATATGCTACCAGGTGAGTGCTGCAGGTCTTCAAGGCTTTACTGTTCAAAGTCTTGTTCTTGCTGGTCAGACAGATGACTGTGATCTTAGTGTAGGTGAGAACCATGCTGCCTATAGAAGCTGTCAACAGAACTACAGTGAAGGTGAGGCCATAGATGTTATTGATATACACATGGTCACAGGAGAGTTTAAACAAGGAAGCATTATCACAGTAAGGATTCATGATCACAGTCCTGCATCGGTTCAGCCGAATGGTCAGACCGAGCAGAATCCCAACCAAAACAAAGGCCACTCCCCAGGCAGACACTGTCAGCTTGATCACCATCTTGTTGGTCATTATGGCAGCATAGCGCAGGGGATTGCAGATGGCCACATATCTGTCAAATGTCATAATCATGAGCACAGTGTGGGAAGAGGTGCCAAACATGTGTGTGGTGAAAGCTTGGACCACACATTCATAATAACTGATGAAGAGCTCAGAGGGAGGCCGCAACATGTCAGAAAGCAAACGAGGCACCATGATGGAGTTTCCAAGGATGTCATTGAAGGTGAGGTTGCAGAAAAGGAGATACATGGGCTGGTGGAGGCTCTTGTCAGTGAAAACCAGACATGCAATACCTGCATTCATAAACATTATAAAAATGTAGGCGAGAAAGAAGAAGAGAAAGACAAGATAGACCGAGTCCTTTGAGATATTCAGAGCCTCCAGCTGGAGTGTGAAGCTGTTGTAAGTGTAGTTCTCCATTAACCTGAAAGAGCAGATACCAGTGACGCTCAATGACAGTAGCAATTTTATGAATAAACAAAAACAATATGAACAATATGACTGAAGTGAAAGTTAAGATTCAGAGGAGCAAATGTTACTGAGTAATACCTCCCTGAGTCCTCTCGTTAATCAGCACTTATTCTTTTCTTTCTCGTGTCTTTGCTGGCAGTTAATACCCACCAAAGAAGAGATCTTCCGCGGTTACAGTTTTATATAGTCAGTTTTATTGTCAGGGGACTCATTCATGTTAGCACAGAGGACCTGAAATGGAATATTATGAATCATGATGGCTTAAATCATAATGTTTAATTGTGTGTTAGAACTTTCAGAAAGCTACAGTACGCAACTAGCCTTGAAAAAGACCCTTACTTTTCCTAAACCTGAATCTAATTTAGAAATCTTTTACCACAGAATGCTGCAAACAGAATATTCCTCTCGACGACTGACTAGCTACTCAACACCACCCCCCTGTTTTGCATCAGATTGTAAGAACTTGCATCATTCTTCAATGATGAAATTACAGTGGTTTACAAGAGAAAATGTGCTGCAACAGCCAAAATATTTCCATTCAGAGAAATGTTCTGCAGCCTCAGAAAAGATACCAATTCAAGAACACACATGAAAATCCTACACGAATACATTACCACCCAAACTCCCAAAGCAAAACAACACAAAAACGCTGCATGTCCAGTAAATGCAACAGAAGTGGTATTTGGTATTTGCTTTGGATTTTTGTGTTTTTGAGTTGGCATTGTGTGTGAGGCCGCAGCACGTTTCTCCCAATGGAAATGTTTATGGCCGTTACAGCACTTTTGCATGTAACCATGGGAAAACTCACTTATATTACATTACATGAGCTCTGCAAGACTGTAACTGAGAGTAACTCCTCAAAGTGCTTTGCAACAAACACATTACATGCACAAAGAGCTTCACGTAAAAAATACGTAGAATGAGCATAAAAACAGAGATAGAAAATGGATGTAAAATAAGGAGAATAAAACCCACTTGACAATAACAGTAAAACTAAGATAAAATAAGAACTAAAATAGAAGAAAGATAATTCTTAACAAAAAAGTGCAACAGTACATAAGTACAAGGCAAAGCCCAAAGTTTCAGGCCTTTATCAGGAAGTCCATCCATCCATTTCCACCCGCTTTATCCAGGACCGGGTCGCAGGGGCAGCAGTCTAAGCAGGGATGCCCAAACTTCCCTCTCCCTGGACACTTCCTCCAGCTCATCCGGGGGGACCCCGAGGCGTTCCCAGGCCAGCCAAGCGACATAGTCACTCCAGCGTGTCCTGGGTCTTCCCCGGGGCCTCCTCCCGGTGGGGCATGCCTGGAACACCTCCCTAGGGAGGCGTCCAGGGGGCATCCGGTAGAGATGCCCGAGCCACCTCAGCTGACTCCACTCGATGTGGAGGAGCAGCGACTCTACTCTGAGCTCCTCCCGGGTGACAGAGCTCCTCACCCTATCTCTAAGGGAGTGCCCCGCCACCCTGCGGAGGAAACTCATTTCAGCCGCTTGTATCTGGGACCTCGTTCTTTCGGTCATGACCCAAAGTTCATGACCATAGGTGAGGGTAGGAACGTAGATTGACCGGTAAATCGAGAGCTTCGTCTTTCGGCTCAGCTCCTTCTTCACCACGACGGACCAATACAGCGGCCGCATTACTGCTGCCGCTGCACCGATCCGCCTGTCAATCTCACGCTCCATTTTTCCCTCACTCGTGAACAAGATCCTAAGATGCAGGATCTCTCCCCCAACCCGGAGGGAGCAAGCCACCTTTTTCCGGTCGAGAACCATGGCCTCGGATTTGGAGGTGCTGACTCTCATCCCAGCTGCTTTACACTCGGCTGCGAACCGTCCCAGTGCATGCTGAAGGTCCTGGCTCGATGGAGCCAACAAGACAACATCATCCGCAAAAAGCAGAGACGAAATCTGCCGGCTCCCGAACTGAACCCCCTCCGGTCCCTGGCTGCGCCTAGAAATTCTGTTCATGAAAATAATGAACAGAACCGGTGACAAAGGGCAGCCCTGGCGGAGTCCAACATGCACCGGGAACAGATCCGACTTACTGCCGGCAATGCGGACCAAGCTCCTGCTCCGGTTGTACAGGGACTGCACAGCCCTCAGTAGAGGGCCTCCAACCCCATACTCCCGGAGCACCTCCCACAGAATGACACAAGGGACATGGTCGAATGCCTTCTCCAAGTCCACAAAACACATGTGGACTGGTTGGGCAAACTCCCATGAACCTTCAAGCACCCTGTGGAGGGTATAGAGCTGGTCCAGTGTTTCGCGGCTGGGACGAAAACCGCATTGTTCCTCCTGAATCCGAGGTTCGACTGTCGGCCGGATTCTCCTCTCCAGTACCCTGGAATAGACTTTACCAGGGAGGCTGAGGAGTGTGATCCCCGATAGTTGGAACACACTCTCCGGTCCCCCTTTTTAAACAGAGGGACCACCACCCCAGTCTGCCAGTCCAAAGGCACCGATCCCGACTGCCACGCGAAGTTGCAGAGGCGTGTCAACCAGGACAGCCCTGCAACATCCAGTGACTTGAGGTACTCAGGGCGGATCTCGTCCACCCCCGGAGCTTTGCCACCGAGGAGCTTGCAGACTACCTCAGTGACTTCAGCCCAGGTGATGGTCGAATCGACCTCCGAGTCCCCAGTCTCTGCTTCCTCTGCAGAAGACATGACAGTGGGATTGAGGAGATCCTCGAAGTATTCCTTCCACCGCCCGACAATATCCCCAGTCGAGGTCAGCAGCTCCCCACCTCCACTGTAAACAGTATTGATGGAGAGCTGCTTCCCCCTCCTGAGGCGCCGAACGGTTTGCCAGAATTTCTTCAAGGCCGACCGGTCGTCCTCCTCCATGGCCTCCCCGAACTCCTCCCAGACCCGAGTTTTTGCTTCTACAACCGCCCGAGCTGCCGCCCGCTTAGCCTGCTGGTACCCGTCAGCTGCCTCAGGAGTCCTATGAGCCAACCAAGCCCGATAGGACTCCTTCTTCAGCTTTACGGCATCCCTTACTTCCGGTGTCCACCACCGGGTTCGGGGATTGCCGCCACGACAGGCACCGGCGACTTTACGGCCACAGCTATGGACGGCTGCATCAACAATGGAAGTGGAGAACATGGTCCATTCGGACTCAATGTCTCCAACCTCCCTCGGAATCTGGTCGAAGCTCTCCCGGAGGTGGGAGTTGAAGACCTCCCTGACAGCGGGTTCCGGCAGACGTTCCCAACAGACCCTCACAGTACGTTTGGAACCCAACTCCTATCAGGAAGTCATAGCTAGTTAAAGGCCAAAGTAAAAAACATTTTTAGCTTTCTTTCAAAAATACTCAGTCAGCTGCTTCCCTATTATCTATAGGCAGTGTGTTCCAGAGTTTTGGGACGTAATTGATAGAGGCTGCATTCCCATTCTCTTTTGGCTGTCGCTGGAAACCTCCAATAGACCAGAAGCAGATGATCACAGTGTTCTTGAAGGCAGGTTGCGAACAAGGAAGTTAACAATGTAGCTTGGTCCTAGCCCATGAAGAAGGAGGGCCTTAAAATGTTAGAGGAAGCCAGTGCAGTACAGCTAAAACTGGACTAATGTGCTCTCTCCTCTTGGTTCTGATTAATAGCTGAGCTGCAGAGTTTCGAATGAGCTGAAGTCTCTATAGATTTTTTTGGGAGGCCATTAAATGGTGTGTTACAGTAATCAAGCCATCTTGAAATAAAGGCGTGAATCCGTTTTTCAGCATCTTTTTAATTCATAAATGGTTGTACTTAAGCTATGTTTCTAAGCTGGAAGTTTTTGTCAATGTGGGGCATGATGCTTAGATCTGAGTCCAGGATAATACCAAGACTTGTATCCTCAGATTTATACCAGCGAGCTAATTTTCCCCAGATTATTAAACAGAACTTCTCTTTTTGTTAGAAGACCAACCAGTAGGACTTCAGTTTTGTCCTCATTTAAGAAGTTATCGATCATCCATTTATGTAAGTAAAGGAACAAATAGATGCAGCCTCATTTGCTGTTGGTGCCGCTCACCTCAGACAGCGAGGAGCTGCTGCAGCCTCTGTCGTCCCTGTTTTGACCAGCATCAGGAGGAATAAAATGTGCTTAAAGTACACAGCTACTTTATCTAATCTGAATGACCTTGATTTTATGTTTTTAACTGAAAACAGTTAGTGCAGCAGCCCTTATCGAATCAGCTCCCACCAATGAGGCTTGAGTACTCAGGAAAGGGGGTGAAGTTGGCACCTAAAATTCACCTCTATTAGATCTGCTGAGCTCTGCAAGACCACCACTGAGTTTAACTCATGTGCTAACCCTGTGCAGAAAGCGTTTTTAAAACAGAAGATTAGAAATACATCTCTTCCAACAGGCATCTTCCCAGAAGCCTTCAAAACAGCGGATATAAAACCTTTGCTTCAGTAAAAAAAATGAACTCCTCTCTTAAAGAAAATAATATCCAGGAGGAATTTCAGTGAGGCTTCAGAATATACCACAACACTGAGACTAAGCAGGGACCTCAAACTAATTTGTTCTAAAAACATAAGTTCTCAATAAGAAGAAGTCATTTCACTAGTTCAGTAGAGTAAAAATGATGATGATCTATTTCCTTTTCTTTGAAAAGGAAATAGATCATCATCATCATCATCATCATCATCTTTTTTCAACATATTATTTTATTTGTCTTCTCCTACAATTAATAAAGTAAGGAAGTGTATATTTTCATCATTTTGCTTTGCGGTGTCAGCTAATTTTGCTATATGTAGTAGTTTCAATCACAATCCAGACCCCAGTTTTGAACATTTTGTTCAGCATTTTTCAGCCCATATTTTGAGTCATTGCACAGAAACAATATTTCTGATTTATGTTAAATTTTGATGGTATTACCTTGATGCAAACAAATATTTAGAATGGTTACCACATAATTTTTTGGCAACTGGTGCTAATTTACTGAAAGTTTCTTGTGATTCCGAAGGTTTGTCATATTTTCCCATACAAACTGTGGTATGCAGCACAAATGTTGTGTATTTGTATTTGTAATTAGACAAAACTGGAAACTATCTTTTTAATGGTGGAAAAATTTTCTTGGACTTGAACAACTTTGAAAAGAAGTTCTTTACCTCTGTCCACTGCACTCCATAAATGATGGGGTTGAGGCTGCCAGGGATGATATGAAACAAAATGCTAGAGACCTTTCTGTAGTTGTAGTGCTGGGGAAAGTGATGAAGAGCTGTGATAAACATTCCGTTGAACAACATGATCAGATAAGCTACCAGATGAGTGTTGCAGGTCTTCAAGGCTTTACTGTTCAAAGACTTGTTCTTACTGGTCAGGACTGTAATCTTAGTGTAGGTGAGAACCATGCATGGACAGGCCATCGGGCATACCGGGCAATGCCCAGTGGACCAACGCACATTTTTGGGCTGGTGCTGTCATAATTTAATTTAAAAAAACAAAAAAAAAGTTCTAAGTATTTTTTATCGGCTGCGAAGGGATTTGAGACATGAAGCACAGCCCATTGGTTGATTTTCCTGAAGGACAATGTGTTAGTCCAGTGAAATCTCTCAGCCCTCCCCTCCAGGCATGATTATCAAGCTTTGCCGTTGGAGTTGGACCGGAGTTAGAGAGAAGTGAGAGTCCCTCTGTGGAAATGGATAGGCCTAAACCACAAAAGCGTAAAGGAGGCGCAGAGAAGCTGCGAAAAAAGAGGCTCAAAGCCTACAAGTGGACGCAGCGACGTGACCAAAACCACAAACATGTTTGCGGCCACAAGTTCGATTGCAGCAGCGGGGCCGTCGACAAGTGCAGAAGCAGTCCCTGATGCAAAAGCTGTCAGAGAGGCACACAGCTCTACTGTGCAACAGAGTCCTAAAACAGAGGAAGGAGAAGAAGCTAGAGAGAGAGAGAGAGAGAGAGAGAGAGAGAGAGAGAGAGAGAGAGAGAGAAAGGCAGAGACAGGCAGACAAAGGAAAGGAAGAGAGCAGGGATCAGTTAAAGTACAGTTTAAATAATACACTGAACAAAAATATGAACGCAACACTTTTTTATTTGCTCCCATTTTTCACGAGCTGAATTCAAAGATCTAAAACATTTTCTATATACACAAAAGACCATTTCTCTCAAATATTGCTCAAAAAACAATCTCTTTCATACTCTCGTACTCTCATGCTTAAAGGTGCCACTTTGAGGAGCTCTTTATTTTACATGGATGTATGGTCTTACTGTAGGCCCAGCTGTCTTGTTTGTATTTGTAAACAGTAAATTTCATTAGAAGAAGAAGAATATTTTTAGAAGAACAATCAGAGGGACAGTCCCCTTTATTTGTCACACAGTTACATCCACATGCCACACACACACACACACACACACACTCACACACACACACACACACACACACACACACACACACGCCATTTGCAAACTCCACACAGAAGTTTGCATGTTCTCTCCGTGTGTTTTATTGCCAAGATGTTACTTGCATCTGTAATTTCCACATAACCTAGTTGTCAGAGGCTACCCCTTGTTACTGACCTGTAATGTGAAAGTCATCATAGTGACTGCTAATACAGCCCTTGGTTCACAGTTGTGTTCGTGAATTTACAAAAAAAATCTTTATAATGATGGCAAAACTTTCTTGGACTCAAAAAATTTTGACAAAAATTTTCGTATCTCCTTGGACTGCAAACCATAAATGATGGGGTTGAGGCTGCCAGGGATGATAGTACACAAAATAGCAGCGAGTTTCCTGTAGTATGAGTACTGACGGAAGCGATGCAGAATAATAATAGACATTCCACTGACCAGCAAAATCAGATAAACAACCAGATGAGTGCTGCAGGTCTTCAAGGCTTTACTGTTCAAAGACTTGTTCCTGCTGGTCAGACAGACGAATGTGATCTTAGTGTAGGTGAGAACCATGCTGCCTATAGAAGCTGTCAACAGAACTACAGTGAAAGTGAGGCCATAGACGTTGTTGATGAACACACTCTCACAGGAGAGTTTAAACAGCCCCGCATTATCACAGTATGGGCTTTCGATCAAAGTCCTGCATCGGTTCAGCGGAATGGTCAGACCGAGCAGAATCCCAACCAAAACAAAGGCCACTCCCCAGGCAGACACTGTCAGCTTGATCACCATCTTGTTGGTCATTATGGCAGCATAGCGCAGGGGATTGCAGATGGCCACATATCTGTCAAATGTCATAATCATGAGCACGGTGTGGGAAGCAGCACCAAACATGTGTGAGGTAAAAGCTTGGACCACACATTCACGATAACTGATGAGGCGCTCAGAGGGAGGCCGCAACATGTCTAAAAGCAAACGAGGCACCATGATGGAGTTTCCAAGGATGTCATTGAAGGTGAGGTTGCAAAAAAGGAGATACATGGGGTGGTGAAGGCTCTTGTCAATGAAAACCAGACATGCAATGCCCACATTAGCAACCATTATGAACAGGTAGGAGAAAAAGAAGAAGAGAAAGACAGGATAGATGGACTCCTTTGAGACATTTAAACCCTCCAGCTGGAGTGTGAAGCTGTTGTAGGTGTAGTTTTCCATCAACCTGAAAGAACAAAACAGTGATGTCATTACCAGACTTTAATCAGAGAAACTGTGAAAAAAGAAAGTGTCTTGTAGAATAGCAGTACCTATTGTCAGTGTCTCCACTTTCAATCAGCCCTCACTCAGCTCACTGCTGATAATGTCCACCAGCTCCTCCCAAAATCTTCTTCATTGCAAAGTTTTATAGACATGATTTTATCTTAAGGGGAAACAATTATCATTACCTCAGATAAAGTATGATGCAACATTAAGACATCATTATGATGTCCACTGCAACTGTCAACACGCCCAAATGTACTGCTTGTATGTGTCGCACGGCGGAAGTTTTAAGTTATTTATTTTTTATCATGCAATCATTCTGTTTTATTGCATTTTATTTATTTATTTTCTTGCATGCTTTTATCGTGTTTGTAGTGGTGTTTTTATTATGTTTTATTGCATGATTTTAGCATGATGTGATTTTGAGTTTTACTTCCGTCCGGAGCACCCGTTGTGGTTGGACTGATGACTTGCACCTGTGGGGTGCATTGCCTAGTACAGACTGGCCAATGGCCTTGGAGTATGGAGTGGTGCGCGACCAACGGGATACGGGGAGGAGGGACGTCGTTGGGCGCACCCGGAAATAAGAGCAGCGAGAGGAGAGCAGGTGAGGGAAGCTTGGAGAGCAGACAGAGAATGGAACAGACGGAAGTAATCGAACTCGGTGGATCCGAAAGGTTGGCAGGAGATGGCGGCGGCGTCAGCCGGGCATGGACGGGGTAAAAATAATCGGCAGATTGTAGGAGATCTCAGTCGAGTTGAAAATAATATCCTGGCGGTTGAGCACAACTGTTCCGTGAATGGATCAGAAGTAGGCAGTTGGGCAGATATGGAGGAGGAGGAAGGGGGAGAGTGTGAGTTCGAAAGGGGAGCGAGTGGATGGAGTAATGGGAGGAATAAAAGGAAGAAGAATGGCAACGAATACAGCTATAGCAGTGAAGAGGAAGGAGATGAGCATATTGAGAACGAGACACCAGAGAACTATTTTGTCATTATACGGTTCAATGAAAAGATACAAGAAAACATAAAGAAGCTCAACCCCTTTGTGCTAACAACAATTCTAGCAAATAAAATCGGAGAGATACAGTTTGCAAAGGTCCTGAGTGATGGCAATTTATTGGTGAAATGTGCTAATAAAGAGCAAGTTCAGAAGGCACTCAAACTGAAAGAATTGGGGAAAAACAAAGTTGCAAACACAGGGAGGGTGGGAGCACGAAATGGTGGTGGGTGCAAAGGAGTGATAACAGGGGTGTCACTGAGTGTGAGTATGGAAGAACTTAAGAGGAATGTTAAAGGAGCAAAAATAATGAATGTGCAAAGGATGAAGACAACAAAAGAAGGAGTGAGAATGGTTAGTGAAACTGTATTAATTGAGTTTGAAGGAAAGTGTGTGTCTAAGAAAGTTTTCCTGGGATTTATGAGTTACCCAGTGAGAGGTTATGTACCAAAACCATTAAGGTGCTTTAACTGTCAAAGGTTTGGACACATAGCCAAGAACTGCAAAGAGAAGAGGAGATGTGCTAGGTGTGGTGGAGACCATGAGTATGGAGAATGTGGAACTGGGCTGCAACCAAAATGTTGTAACTGTGGAGGAGCCCATAACGTGGCATTTGGAGGATGTGAGGCTATGAAAAGGGAGAATAATATCCAAAAAGTAAGAGTGGAAAGAAAGATATCATATGCTGAAGCTGTAAGAGTGTCAAGGGAGCAGAATAATGGAACCAATGATCAAGGAGTAATGGGAAGTCGAGAGGGGCAACAAAGAACAAATGACAGGATGTATGTAGATAAAAGGGATTTGGTAACATTCATCGCAGGGGTGGTCAACAGTACGGCTGAGGTGAAGTCAAAAAGTGAAAAAATCCAGCTGATTGTTAAAGCAGCAGTGCATCATTTGGGATTAGTGGGACTGACATGGGAAGAAGTGAGGGACAACCTCACCAATCAGTCAAGTCAGGAAACACCATGGGTTGGGTAATACTAATCATGGTAATAATCCTACAATGGAATGCCAGGAGCTTACTGGCTAATGGCCAGGAATTCAAGCATTTCATCAAGGAGATGGCTGAAAAACCAGATGTAATGTGTGTGCAGGAAACGTGGTTAAAACCAAATCTAGATTTTGTGGTACATGGGTATACAGTGTTAAGGAAAGATAGAAGTCAAGGGGGAGGAGGAGGCTGTGCTACATTTATCAAAGAAGACATTCCATATAGGCTACTGGAAAAGGGAGAGGACCAGGAATATGTAGTGGTGGAAGTATGGGAAAGAGGGGAGAAAGTGGTTATAATTAACTACTATAATCCATGTAAGAAGTTGGTCTTGGATAGCCTATTAAGAATAAAAGGACAAGACAGAAATAAGGTAATTTGGTGTGCAGATTTCAATGCTCACAACACGGTATGGGGAGGGTTACAGACAGACACGAATGGACAGGTCATTGAAGATTTGATGGATGAAAGGGATTTGGTGTGTGTGAATGATGGCAGAGGAACAAGGATAAACATAACAGCGGGTACTGAGTCAGCATTGGATATAACTCTAGTGTCTAACACATTAGCCGGAATCAGTAACTGGGAAGTTTGGACAGCATCAACAATAGGAAGCGATCGTTACCCAGTTTTATGCATGGTGGGAGAGAGAGTAGAAGTGAGAAAAAGTGGGGGGACCCTAAAATGGGTATTTCAATAAGCAGAATGGGATGAGTTTCAGAGATTGAGTGAGGAATCAATGAACAGGATAGAAATGCATGGAGACATAGATGAAATAAACAAACAGGTAACCTCAGCAATTGTAAGGGCAGCAGAGAGCGCTATACCCAAGAGTAAAGGCAAGAGGAACAGGAAGATGGTACCGTGGTGGACAGAAGAATGTCGTAAGGCTGTAAGAAATAGGAACAGAGCATTCAGACAAGTTAAAAGAACCCATAACATGCAGGATTTGATACAGTACAAAAAGGCACAGGCAGTGGTGAGAAGAACAGTTCGTCAAGCTAAGAGGGCAAGATGGAGGAATTTCTGTGATGAGATAGGAAGAACTACACCAGTGGGAGAAGTATGGGGAATGATAAAGAAGATGGGAGGGGACAGAAGGGAATGGGACTATCCGGTCATAATATCTGAGGAGGAGACAGCAGTTTCCAACAGGGAAAAGGCGGAGATCATGGCTAAGGCTTTTGTAAAGGTGCATAGCTCAGAAAATCTGTCGGAGGAAGGGAAGAAGAAAAGAAGAAAAAGAACTATGAATCAGTATCCAGGGGTTTTAAACAGGAGGGAAAACACAGCTGGCATGATTGATGAGCCATTTGCCTTGGCAGAATTGATGAGGGCTATAAAGAGATCACGACCAACTTCTCCAGGGAAAGATCAGGTGTGTTACAGCATGTTAAAACATTTGGGGAAAGGAGCATTAGCGAAGGTGCTGCAGCTTTACAACAGAGTGTGGGAGGAGGGAAGGTTACCAGGAATATGGAAAGAAGCAGTAGTGATTCCAATAAGAAAGCCAGGCAAGGATCCATCCAAACCCAATAGTTACAGGCCAATAGCATTGACCTCAAATATGTGCAAGGTAATGGAAAGGATGATAACGGAAAGGGTGTCATATGAACTTGAAAAGAAGGGACTTTTGGCAGGCTATCAGAGTGGTTTCAGGAAAGGCAGGAATACCATGGATTCAGTGGTAAGGTTAGAATCTGAAATAAGGAAGGCTCAGGCAAATAAAGAATCCGTTATTGCAGTATTTTTTGATATTGAGAAAGCATATGACATGATGTGGAAGGAGGGGTTGTTAATAAAAATGGGTGTTGGTGGGAGAGTATTCAATTGGATAAAGGATTTTCTATTTGGAAGAAAAATTCAAGTACGCATTCGGTCAGAAATGTCAAATCAGTATACAGTCGGAAATGGTACACCTCAAGGGAGTGTGATAAGCCTGCTACTCTTTATCATCATGATAAATGATGTATTTTCAAAAGTGTCAGCAGATATAGGCAGGTCACTCTTTGCGGATGATGGGGCCTTGTGGAAAAGAGGAAGGAACATGAAGCATGCTATAAGGAAAGTTCAAGATGCAATTGATGAAGTGGTGGAGTGGGGATATGATTGGGGGTGCAGGTTCTCAGTGGAAAAAACGCAAACAGTATATTTCACATACAGGATATTTCACATACATCCAAACAGGAGAGAGGAGATTGTGCTGACAAGGTTAAGGTTGGGGCATAGTGCACTAAATAAAACATTGAAACTGATAGGGAAGCACCAGACAGGCCTGTGTGAGGGATGTCGAGAGGAGGAAGAGTCAGTGGAGCATGTAGTTTTGAGGTGTAGGAGGTATGAGGTGCAGAGAGAGGAGATGATGAATAAGATGAAGGAATTAGGGATACAGGAATTTACATTAAAAGGATTGCTAAGTGTGGGAGAGAGGGCACAGATTAGGGCACTGATAGAATTCTTAAGGGGGACAGGCGTTTATGATAGAATCTGATGGATAAGCAGGGATATTAGAAAGGGGGTTATAGCTGACATGGGTGTGGGGATTTTGAATTAATTTTTCTTTTTTTTTTTTCTTTTTTTTTTTTACTATGTGTGTGTGTGTGTGTGAGGCTTTGGTCAGGTAAGGAATAAGACTGTAAGTCTACTATCTGGTCCACACTCCGGAACAGAAGGTGGCGGTAATGCACCATTAAGCTGGATGCCAACCGCCGTTAAACCAAAAGAAGAAGAAGAAGAAGCAGAAGAAGAAGACAGGTGAGGGAAGGCGTCAAACGGTGCAAACTCGCGCGGTAACTATGAAGCGCAAGAAGAAACAAACACAGGGAGCAGTGGGGAGACGGCCTGAGAGGGCTATGCCCGCGGCGGCCGCGGACCAGAGACCGTGACGGAGGTGGTGATTGCAGCCGAGCCGATGAAGTCCAGAGTGTTACTACGTGACCTTACGGCAGCGGCAGAGCGAGGAGCTCTGCCTAGCGTGTGAGTACCCTTTGGGACCCAGTAACACTCTGGCACGGGAAAAGAAGGCGTCTCGGCTGCACTGTGTCGTGTACCCCCCCCACTGCCGCTGTGTTTCTTTTTGTTTGTCCAGGTATCTTGGCCGAAGGTCCGTCCTCCCACGAAGCGAGTCGGAGGAGGAGACGGAGAGTGGCGTGGCGACGGCGAGGAGCACGACGACCGTCAGCGGGTTTCGTTTTTAAATCGGTTTTAAATCGGGCCTTGTGCTTGTTTTAGCTAGTCTTTTTAACCGATTTTAACCTGTAGATTGAAGACTCCGTGGCCCCGAGACTGTTTTAAGGACACCTCTTTTTAATTTTGTTGTTTTTAAAGAACCATTGGTGTCTGTGCCTGGTAGGGCGAAATAAAAAAAAAAAAGGACAATCCTGTCCCTAACACAGATTGTTTGTCGTTGTACCTCCTTGGCTAAAAACGCAGTGCTCACCACTTGATACAAAAGGACCAACACAAGTTTTGCAATAACCCATAACCATTTTTAATTCTCATCATCCCCATCACATATGACCACAGTTCCAAATAGTTGGGACAACGTGTAAAACATGAAGACAACAGAATGCAACCATTTGCAAACACTGAACTTAACAAGATCAAGATCGAGATCAATATTCCTTTATTTGTCCCGCGAGGGGAAATTCCAGATTACAGCAGCATCAGTAAAGATTAATATAAGAAGTGAATGCAAATTAGAAACAAAAACAGTATATAAATAAAAATAAAAAGAAAGAAATTGTAAAAAAAAATGTAAGAAATTGTAGATCGTATTTACAGACTGTTATGTACATGTTTTATTGCACAGCTTATTGTTCAGACTACTGCACTGATTGCTTGGAGTAGTTTTTGTTGTACAGTCTGACAGCTGCAGGGAGGAATGACCTGCGATACTGCTCCTTCACACACTTTGGATGTAGCATCCTGTCACTGATGGAGCTCCTCAGTGCAGTGAGTGTGTGTTGGAGGGGGTGGGAGTCATTGTCTGTCATGGAGGACAGCTTGGCTGTCATCCTCCTCCCCCCCACCTCCTCCACCAGTTCCAGAGGGCATCCCAGGACAGAGCTGGCCTTCCTGATGAGTTTGTCCAGCCTCTTCCTGTCAGCTGTAGTGATGCTGCTCCCCCAGCAGACTACACCATAGAAAATGGCACAGGCCACAACAGAGTCATAGAAGGTCTTTAGGAGTGCCCCACGCACCCCAAAAGACCTCAGCCTCCTGAGCAGGTAGAGTCTGCTCTGTCCTTTTTCCTAAAGTGCAGTGATGTTATGAGTCCAGTCCAGTTTGTTGTTCAGATGAACACCCAGGTACTTATAAGATGTCACCATCTCAATGTCCCTTCCCTGGATGTTCACTGGTGATGGTGAAGAGTGCGGGCGCCGACGAAAGTCCACAACCAGCTCCTTGGTTTTACCCGCGTTAATCTGGAGGTGGTTCTGCTGGCACCAGTCCACAAAATCCTGGATGAGTCCTCTGTATGACCTGTCGTCCCATCTGTGATGAGGCCGACAATGGCAGAGTCATCAGAGAACTTCTGCAGGTGGCAGGTGGCAGGTGGGAGACAGGTGTGAAAAGTCTGCTGTGTAGAGGGTGAAGAGGAACGGTGCCAGCACCGTCCCCTGGGGGGCCCCCACACTGCAGAGGACAGTCCCTGACACACAGTCCCTTGTCCTCACATACTGTGGGCGGTTGGAAAGGTAGTCCACTATCCAGCATGTGAGGTGTTGGTCCACCCCTGAAAGCTCCAGCTTGTGTCTCAGGA
Organism: Chaetodon auriga; assembly: GCF_051107435.1. Lineage (NCBI taxonomy): Eukaryota > Metazoa > Chordata > Actinopteri > Chaetodontiformes > Chaetodontidae > Chaetodon > Chaetodon auriga. The sequence continues at coordinate 378,456 of NC_135088.1, forward strand.
TGGCTGGCCTGATGGTGTTAAAAGCACTGCTAAGGTCCAGGAAAAGGACCCGAACAGAGCTCCCAGGCGATTCCAGGTGAAATAGAGCTCGATGGAGGAGGAAGATGAGGTGAACCTCGTTCTATCCCAACAGCTGAGCCTTTCCAGGATGCCCTTTGCACGCCCAATCATGGTACTATCACCTGTTACCAATGAACCTGTTTTTGGAGTGTTCCACAACACTGGTTTAGTTGCGCAGTTATATTCTGGGCTAACTAAGCCTGAAAAGGCTTCATTAGCTTTATGTCACCGTAGACATCCATTATTGAGTTCTCAAGTTGCCAGTGTAACAGGCACCAAGAACCTTCTGACCAGATTTTTGAGAAGCCTCCTCCACAATGAAGCTCAAGTTTCTGAAACTCCCAACATTCCCAAAAAGGATCCCTCAAAATATAAACTTTTGATTTGTACATTTAAGTCTAAATCTATTACGGCTGCCCCAAAACATTGATGTTTCGAATCGTGAGCAGAGAATCCCTTGAGTCAATCCATATTTTGTTAGTCAAATCAACACACTATTTATTTTAGCTGCAGCGTTGTACACAGAGTAAGGCAGGGTCACAGCATGGTGGGTTAGAAACTATTGCAAACTGAGTGTTGTTTGAAAATGACCCAACTTCAAAATAACTGTAGAAAGTCTTTTTTTTTTTTTTTTTTTACATTGGAGATGACAAACATGGTCAAACATGAGGCTCAAGCAGCTGTTATAGTAGGTGGACTAGTAGCTGGACTGTGCTGTGATTGGGTGAAAAAGTGAATGTATTTGTCATGATTTTAGGTATGCTGCATTGAGGAAATCTGCAGTAATGTTGAGTATTTTCAAAAACAAAACACTATCCATAGATAAGACGATGTATTTCACTTACGTCCACTTTCCAACAGAGCAAAACAAAAGCGAGGTGTTTTTACGTGTATTGTATTTTCAGCTGATGACAGTTTTCATCGACCACACAGACATTACATAATGTTTTCTTAGCCAATGGCGAAGGTTTCCCATGAGGTCAGTGATGTCTACAAAGCCGACGTACATGATTAAACTGTTGTGAGTGAGGAGAAGCCTCATGACTGATGCGCTAAAGACAGAAAGGTGATCATTGACAGTTTACTGACCTGAACCCAACAAGGTTTTTCTTGTGAACCGAACGTCATGACACTATATTTGTTTTTTGTTTGACAGTAAATTTTAACAAGGCCTAAAAAAACTGACTAGTTTAGCTCTAGTTTCATGTCGTCAATGCTCATGTATTTATATATAAAAGACAATAATTTAGTTTTTTTCTCTGATTGCATCTGATTGTTAAAAAATATACCAGATATTACTTTTGAGTGTAGGTACTTCTCTTTTCTGTTAATACTTGTGTACTTTTATTTCAGTAAGAAGTGAAAAAGAACCTTCATATTATTCGAGTGTGATTTAATTTTTTTTCTTCTTTCCTTGTGTCAGTTTCTGTTCCATGACAGCTTGTATGTTATACTTGCTTTTCTTCTTTCCTCTCTTCTGGTTTAATTTCAGACAAGCTCAGATGGGAAACGATACATACAACAGTCTCACTCTCCAACTGGAGGGGTTAAGAATCACCGAGACTAACAAGTACCCGATCTTCATCTTCCTGCTTTTGGCCTACGTGTTCATCTTCATTGCCAACGTGGGCATTGTGCTCTTGATATGGAGCGACAGAAGCCTCCACCAGCCGATGTATCTCCTCTTCTGTAACCTGTCGATTAATGATGTTATAGGAAACTCTCTCCTGGTTCCACGGGTGCTCGCAGACATCCTGGTGCCTCCCTCTGAGCGCCTCATGCACTACTATGAGTGTGTGATGCAGGCTTTCACCACACACATGTTCAGCACCAACGCACACACAGTGCTCATGACTATGGCCTTTGACAGATATGTGGCCATCTGCAATCCTCTGCGCTACTCAACCATAATGAATGACAAGATGGTGATCAAGCTGACAGTGTCTGCCTGGGGAGTGGCCTTTGTTTTGGTTGGGATTCTGCTTGGTCTGACCATTCGGCTGAACAGGTGCAGGACGATGATCATGAATCCTTACTGTGACAACGCCTCGCTGTTTAAACTCTCCTGTGAGAGTGTGTTCATCAATAACGTCTATGGCCTCACTTTCACTGTAGTCCTGCTCTCGTCCTCTATTGGCAGTATAGTCCTCACCTATTCTAAAATCACAGTTGCTTGCCTGACAGGTAAGAGCAAGTCTTTAAACAGTAAAGCCTTTAAGACCTGCAGCACTCACCTGTGCCTGTATCTGATGATGTTAGTGAGTGGGATGATCCTCATCACCCTCCATCGCTTCCCCCAGTATGCAGAGTACAGGAAGATTTCAGCCATTCTCTTTAACGTCGTTCCCGGCAGCCTCAACCCTGTCATCTACGGGCTGCAGTCCCAAGAAATAAATAAGTGTTTGTCAAATATATTCCATCTCAGAAAAGTTAAGCCCACAATTTAATCTGAGTTCTTGTTTTTTTGTTTTGTTTTGTTTTTCCAAACATGAAAATTTAAAATTAGTGGTATTTGGTTCATTTTCATCTGATAGTGACAAAAAACGGATTGACCCACCTTAACCATTAAACGACAATAAGTAGGTATGGTGACATTTTCAGTCTAATTAGATGAATAACCAAATTTGCACTAAAAGTGGAAAACAGGTTCTGTGACATTTGATACTAAAGCAGACCAGAAAAAAGATGCGACTTTGCTGTGTCAGATGTGAGATTTTACTCAACGTACTGTCCTCTTGCTTTGTGTAGATGAACAATGATGATTCTGATTAAATTCGCAGATATTTGGCTTGAAAGTCATTAAAAACTATTAAAAAGTGAAATGTGACTTACTTAGTGTGACTTAATTTGAGAGGAGGTTTCACTTAGAAGCGCAAACTGCATTCATATATACCTAAAAAACTTTATATTTATTATTATTTATTTATTTATTTATTGTGTACTGCTGTTTATGATTTATTCATTCATTAATTCAACTTTCATTTTAACCTCATTTCGAACTCATGTTAATAAAGCCACATAAAAAACTGCCAAAAGATCCTGGACAACGAGAAACATAAATAGAAAGCGAAAAATGTAAATTTACAAAGACAAATCAGCAAAATGATAAAACCTTGGAAATAAAGAGAACAATTAAAATTTAAAGCAGATAAATCAACCAAAAGAAGAACAGCTGTTAATCTTAAAATAAACATAGATTTAAAACTTGCATTGCCTTAAAGATAAAACTGTGGTAAGCTTTAGAACAGGGGTTCTCAATAAACAGTACAAATAACAAAATAATAAATAAAAAAATACACGACAAAATAATATTTAATCCATTAATTAACGTGATTGGGCCAGCACACAATGGGCAGTTTGTCCAAAGTTTCTTTCTGACTCAAACTTATTCTTACAACCTCATTTACACTAGAAATTTCATTATAGAGAAAAGGAATTCACCGTATCTGAGTAACGTTATCATGTGAACTTGGCAGCATCAACACAAAACACTGTGTGCAGCAGTTAACGTCACCCTGACAACGATGTCAGCGATGGGGAAATGAGCCCCATTAAAAGCACATTCATCTGCAGACAGGATGGCTGTGAATGAGCTCCAGCTACGATGGGAATTCAGTGTCACTTAGAGATGAACAGAAAGTTTATCCCTAAATAAAAATGGTTACGTTTCGTGATGCAGTGTGGCCTGCTCATACCACGAGGTGGCAGGGTCATCGATGTATATCCTAACGTATATTCGACAGATAACTCAGGTGTTCTCAGTGAACAGTGAGTGTCGGAGCTTCTCCCTCTGGAGCAGCTCCATATATAAAGAATCTACATTCTAGAATTGAACGCTGTTGTCAGTTTTTGCATCACAACAGGAAACCCAACATTCCACCGCAGCCTGTCAGCCATCAAGCTCAAAGACCTGCATCAGTTTCAAGGATCCTGTACGGGTAGTTGTTTGAAAGTGAAAATAATGAGAGCCTGAATCAAACCTGCTGAGGAGATTGAACTTCAGCTTTACTCACAGAAAGTGGACAGACGTCTGCTCCTGTCCTGGAGCCTGTGACATAGACAGTTAAGTTTCCCTCATAATCAGTAATAACAGTATGACAGTTTGTAGCATCACATCCACACTTACACAGAATGCCTGATCACAACCGTGAGGTTCATTCTATATTCATATTTATTATTCTGTGGCCACACTTAATGCTATCGCTGAATGCTAAATCAGTCCCTTACAATTGACCCTGGAGCTGTATTAAGTTTCCCTTTAAACTCAATGAGATGAAATGATCTGCCTGTCTTTTGACGCAGCTATAACCTGAGCCTGCTGTCCCTCCTACCAGTGTGTTTGTATATGAACTGACTGTCGTGAAGCCGCCGTCACGTAGCTTTGGATAACATTCACAAGCTAGCTAACATTACAGCTACGTGACAGAAGCATGTGGTTGGATCGAACCATGAGTGACATGTAGACTGAGTGATTTCTACAAGGCCATAAACAAACGTCCAGTGAGTTTGTTGGTGCGATGAACGTCAGCTGAGACGGTCTTCAGAGGATCCATGACAGTCCACTGTCCCCTGGACCTTTGTTCTGAAGTAAACGGACAGTAATCAGTAGTTAAAACACTAGTAGTAGCAGTAGTTCCTCCCAAATGTTGAGGTTATTGCTCAGTAGATCAAACATACGCTTGAAAAATAACTACAGTTTAAGTTCATTGTAAGGTCCTGAATTGTTACCCTCATAACTTCGGGTCTTGTTCCCCAGTACAACATGTGTTTGGTTGTGCCGTGCTGCTTCACCGTCAGTACAAAAGGTTACGCTGTAACTCTGGAGTAATTAAGATACATGTTGTGGGCTCATGTGTGCATAGAAACAAAGAAAAACAAAGTGTGAGCAGAGCAGCTCCACTGGTGCCATCTTGTTGCATTTTTTATAAACTGATGCAGATCACAAATCTGAATACACCATTTACACCAAACAATATACAGTATTTACATTAACAAGCTCTTTAATTAAGCTGTTCACATCGACATAACCAATATCCCACGTTTCATTATTTGATTTGTGGTTGTCCTGTTTTCTAATACTCTGTGTTCACTGTCTGTAGAACTTTTTGCTCTACTTATTTACATTAAAAACGGAATATTTGACGCAAAAGAGTTTTGATTCAATAAAATCTCAGTTCATGGTTTGATATGATTTATATCATTTACTTGAATCGTTTGAGAAAGTAAATGTTTATTTTTTACACAATGGAAAACACTTTAAGGTCTGAAATATTTCCAGATAATTTTTCGTATTTCTTTAGACTGCACCCCATAAATGATGGTGTTGAGGCTACCAGGCACTACAGCAAACAGAATGGCAGAGAGTTTTCGGTATTCTTTGTACTGAGGGAAGCGATGCAGAATAATGGGAATAAATCCACACATCAGCATGATCAGATACACAACCAGGTGAGTGCTGCAGGTCTTCAAGGCTTTACTGTTCAAGGACTTACTTTTACTGGTCAGGCAGACTAGTGTGATCTTAGTGTAGGTGAGAACCATGCTGCCTATAGAAGCTGTCAACAGAACCACAGTGAAAGTGAGGCCATAGACGTTATTGATGAACACACTCTCACAGGAGAGTTTAAACAGGGAGGCATTGTCACAGAAGGGGTGTGTGACCACAGTCCTGCATCGGTTCAGCCGAATGGTCAGACCGAGCAGAATCCCAACCAAAACAAAGGCCACTCCCCAGGCAGACACTGTCAGCTTGATCACCATCTTGTTGGTCATTATGGCAGCATAGCGCAGGGGATTGCAGATGGCCACATATCTGTCAAATGTCATAATCATGAGCACAGTGTGGGAAGTTGTACCAAACAACTGTGTGATGAAAGCTTGGACCACACATTCATAATAACTGATGAGGCGCTCAGAGGGAGGCCGCAACACATCCACAAGCAAACGGGGCAAAATATTAGTACTTCCCATTATGTCACTGACCGACAGGTTGCAAAAAATGAGATACATGGGCAGGTGGAGGCTCTTGTCAATCAAAATTAGAACTGAAATGCCTACATTTACAACCATCAGAAAAATGTAAGAAATGAAGAAGAGGAAAAAGACGGGGTACATGGAATCCTTCGTGACCGCAATCCCTTCGATGAGGAGGATGAAGCTGTTGTAGGTGTAGTTTTCCATCAACCTGAAATAACAAGATAACAGTCTTCTGTTCAGGTTAGGAGATTCATAAAATATTGTCAATCAAGATATCAGAGAAACTTGCTGTGTTAAATGATATTAGCTGCTGTTCAACAAACAAATAAAAACTTTTCTATTGAATAAAAAAGTAAACATAGCAACATCGGCACATGCAAAATTAAACATCTCTACATATTTATAGAACGTATAAAAATGCATTTTTCATGCTTGTTATACATAAATACCTGCTTTGTGACTGCATCAGTGTTTAGTTGTCACTACAGTTAGCATTCACTGCAGCAATGAAAGAATCCCACTGTTTTATGGCTGCAGTTTTAACATCAGGGGACTCACTTTGTCTTCGATAACATGTGATGTAACATTAAGTCATCAGTTTGGTAACATTAGCATGCTAACATACTCACAATGCAGTCTGGAGTAGCATTATTCCAACCCTGAGACTGCAAAGACCCCTGCCCTGTTCGAAGCAGTCAGTGTTCAGACAATGCTGATCAGCCAGGCAGCCTGAAAGTAAAATGTCAGCCAATATAACTAGCTAACATTTATTGCCAGTAGCTTGGTTGGAGCAATTTGTAGGATTGACTGATTTACTGATTCTTGTGTGAGTGACTTTTATGCAGTAACTAGATTGAAAACTAAGAAACTTTTTGCCTGGCCAACAAAGTCAAGAAAAATATCCTGTGCTTTTATTTTGAAGGGGATTCTTTATGCAGCAGAATGCCATCTTTTTTCCTCGATTTGGGTCGCGGCTTGTCATGAAGGGGTGATAGTGGGTCCTGAAGCCAAACCAGTTGAGAACCACTGGTTTAGAACATTCTTTATTGACTAAATATTCACCTTTATTCACCATATGATAACACAATAAAAGGACCAAGTCAGATAGCTTGTAAAGGGGTTTTTATTGGTTTTACATGTGTTACAATTACATAACAGTTGTATTTAACTGAAACAACAACAATAACTAAGGTTTTAATATTTCATTTGTAGAGTAAAACTTTTAGAAAATATGTTGCCATTTAATTTTTCAAGAGAAACTAATGACAGGTTGTGGGTGGCCAGTGACTAAACTGCAAAATAAAAGCTGAAATACAGAATATTTTATATTTGAAAGCAGATACAGACAGGAGACATGGGGAAAGAGTGAGAGGGATGTGATTATATGGTTTGCACCTTAGACCACACAAGGCCCTAAAAAACCCCTTTTATTTTTTGTGATGGACTTGTACGCTGAAACTCCTGATGATGCTAGCACGCAGGTCTTTACTGACCAGTCCATAGATGATGGGGTTGACGGCTGGTGGGATAATGACAAACAGGATACTGAAGAACTTCTTGATATTTTGGGAGACTGAGGGGAACCTCATACTCAAAATGATGACCACTGAAGCTATTTCGTAGAGCACATAGACAACAAGGTGCGATGCACATGTCTGAAAGGCCTTGCTGCGAATGATGCTGTCACCTATGCCCTGTTTTACTGAAGCATTCAGGATTCTGAAGTAGGAAAAAGCAATGATGAGGAAGATGCCTGTACTCACAACCCAGGACATGGACAGACCTAAAAAAAACATAAAAATCACAGTTATCCTTTCAGTTAAACATCATGTAAATCTCTTCACTTTGTTCTGCAGTTAGAGTGATTTTTCATTTAAGTTCATCTTCTATACCGCCTATCCCTTTTGGGGCTGCGGGGGGGCTGGAGCCTATCCCAGTTGTCAATGGACATGCAAACTTCACACAGAAAGGCCCTGCCCGACCCGGGGACTACCTGCTGCGCCACCGTGCCACCCTATCATTTAAATTATTCAAATTAAAAAAGAGCATTTTATTATATCTAATCTGACTGAAAATCTGAAGTAAGGTCACACTGTGAATCTGAAGGGATGATGTTCAACATTAGCACCGACCGTAGATGTTATTTATGGTGGTGGGAGAGCAGGCCAGGCTCAGGATACTGCGGTTGCTGCAGTAGACGTGTTTGATGGTGTTGCCACACAGTGAGACGTTCATGTGTAAGGCGAAGAGCACAGAAATACAGAGCAGAGCGGTGAACCAGGCCAGGGCGCAGCAGAGGTGTAGCCGAGCCGACGTCATGATGGTCGGATACCTGAGAGGTTCGCACACGGCAACGTACCTGCAGAGAGAGTTAAAGACATAAAAACACCCTTTATTTTTTCCAGTTAGATATATAGCATCAGAAACTATTTGCATCTATTTCTATAAAAATATCCTAAAGTTACTCTCATTTAGGTTTTGCTCATGTACAAAGAAAACCCAAACATAATTTATGGCTGCAAAATAAATACCACATTACATGATACGGCCATCGATGGCATACAGACTGTTTTTGTGTGTGTGTATTTTGTGCAAAGTATTAAGGAATTCTTTGGCATAGAAGTAGAAAGATAAATAAAAATAGTCCCTAGAAGAACATTTGAAGAAATTTTGTTTCAACTCAAGGTTGCCTGGATCTAAAAAATACTTTTCTTTTCCCAAGATACAGACTCGAGACATGAGAAGGTAGCAGGAGGGTGACATGCAGCCTTCCATAACCCATTAATAATATTTCATATCATTTGAAGACCAAAACACACCCAGTCTGACCTGACACTGAAGCTGAAATCCCCATTTAAAACAGTAAAAATAGATATTTCATCTGTCAGTCTCTATTATTTATGCACAACAGCAAGACAAGAACTTCACCCTGTGATTAACTCTCCTTGTGTGCTGATGCATTTTGATACCTGTCATAGGCCATCGCACCCAGAATAGTCTGCACTGCGACCCCGTACGTGTGCACCGACAAGGCCTGAGCGATGGCCGGGATGTAGGCGATCTTCTTCTGCCCCGTCAAGAAGTAGAACATGAGGCGAGGCAGCACCGCCGTGGACCCCAGCAGATCACAGAATGCCAAGTTACAAACCATGACGTACATGGGTCTGTGCAGGTTCTTGTCTATGATGATGACACTCGCCACCATGCCATTCCCCAGCAGCGTCACCATGTAGTTCAGCAGGGCCAGGATGAACAGTAGAGAGCCATAGCCTGGCGGAACATGGAAGCTCTCCAGCTCGAACACGATGGGCTGCTTGAGAGGCGTTACCACTGTTATGTTCTCCATCCGAAGCAGCACAGTTCTGCAAGAGAAAGTGTAACTTCAAGCATAATTTAACATTTAACTGTCAGCAGCACTGTGTCACAAACCTACTGCATTATTTATGTTTAGCATTTTGCTAATATCCATTAAATCCTGTGTAAATATCCTGTGCAATGGTAGAAAAACACTGTTTTTAAATATCATTACCAGTATTGGCATTACTGCTGTCTGTAACAGCATAATTTCCCCAGTGTGGGATCAGTAACGTTATATCTTATTATCTTATCTTATTTTAAATTTCTGACCACATGCTACTGTAAACTCCAGTAAAGGGTTGTTAAACACAGAAATGTGAACAAAACCAGTCCTCATTGATGTTTGTGTTTGTGATTCTGAAATAAATAGATAAATATAATGCATCACACAGTTACCTGCAGTAAAACGGGCAACTGACACTTAACGAGTAGACAGCAATTCAATATTTCATCAAACACGTGAAAGAAATGATAATGATGATAATGATGATGATATGGATACAAAGGTTCTCATGAGAGGCCCAAAGAGTCCTGTTCCACGCTCCTGTCTTCTCGTTAGAGCGTTGACGATGCTCTGACTTGTCGAGGAGTGCGTGTTCACCTTTGATGATTTGGCTCTGTGTTATAAGTGTCCATCATCAGTTGATCCCTGCCCACAGTCAGCATTGTCATAGAAACATCAACCGCCCTCCGCAGCCCCAAGCTGATACTAAGACTGTCTGGCAGTGATTTTAAGATAATAACTTCCTGGAAATGTGTAATTTATTTCCACAAAAAACAGGAAGTTCAATTGTAAATACGATGGTGACCATTCAGAATCATTTAATCTCTGTTTTTCAGGATATCCTCTTCACATCTCAATCCAGTATTATAACCCTGATAACAGTATTTCTATGTCAGACTTTAGTGTCCTCCTCCTCTGCAGAGATCACTCGCTGTCACTATTCACACAAGGAACGTCAGCTTTTTTTTTTTTTTTTTACCTCCATTGCTGGTTGCTGAAATGCTGCATCCGGCTTTATTTTTGTAAAAATGTTTTGCAGTAAATGGACGTGGCAGTAGATTGAGTGAAATCCCTTGTTTCTCTTATTTCCAATCCAATCCAATCCAATTTTATTTATAAAGAACAATTTTAAATAAACACAAAGGTTTCCAAAGTGCTGTACAGTAAAATAAACTCAATAAAACATAATAAATAAAAGATTAAAAAGATAAGAAGATAAAATGATAAAATGATAACCTCCAGACTTCTCCTTGTGTACCTGCATGTTCATGGAGTCGAGTCAAACAGGGATGCATTTCGGACTCAAGACCAGTTATCTGAGGATGGCTGGTGTGATCCCCAATTAGAAAACACAGGTTTTTGGCTCAGTGGGTGAGGTTAGGGTTAGTGTAAATCCCTAGGAAAGGTGTGTGCATGTTGTGGTTCCTGTAAACCCGTGTTATTACTCTGCTGTAATGAGTGTCCTGGAGGCCTCTCAGCTCCCAGGTGTCTCATTGACCAGCAGGTTAATAGAATTAAAAGCTGCAGTGAGGCGTTCAGGGGGCGACGGACAAGATGCTCTCTCTCTCTCTGAAAACACTCCAGCCTGCATATCAGGCCTCTCTCTCTTAGCCTTCACACATCTCTCTCTCCTTCCTCTGTCCATCATGTTATTTCAACCCTCTATGAACTCAGACGGGTGTGTAACTAAAAGGATTTCCGCCAGATTTTGCAGCCTGGATGTCTGTCAGCAGTCCAGTTCTTCCCAAAGGTGTTGGACGGGGTTGAGGTTGTGGTGGATCTGTGCAGGCTAGTCAAATTCTTCCACACTGAACTGGGAAAACCATTTCTTGTGGACCACGTCTTTGTGCATGGGGGTATTGTCATGTGGAGAGGGTTTTACCCAAACTGCCACAAAGGTAGATGCACACTTTTGTCTAAAATATTGTTAGTAGCATGAAGACTGCGAGGAAAAATCAGAAGTTCCTGAACAAAAAGGCCATGTGTTTTACAGAAGAACAGTCTCATGTTGAAATGGCAAACAGTGGCACTAGAGCTAGTTAATGTTCACCTAAACTGCTCAGGGGCCATAAATATCCACAGTAAATTTCATCAAAATCTGGCCATCGATTGAGTTTTCTTGCTGTGGATCAAAGCACAGTATTTGGAAAATCAGCATCCAAAGGTTCATCGTGCATTGACAGTGATGTGCGTCCCTGTGGATCACAGGAGCTTTCATTACACCTCATGTAGTCAGTGTTATCCTCCGATCTGACAAACATCTATTAGCGGCCCTCTCTCTTTGCTCCCAGGGGCCTAATTACCATCAGAAACTGTTAAAGTGTTTTGTTCAGAAGCAGCTCACAGTGGACCTCATTAATGATCATCTTTGTTTCTGAAACATTAACACTCATTACTGGCTGCTGTGGCAACTGGAACCACGGTGAGGAAACTGGGGGACCATCAGGGGGCAGTGTGGTCCCCAGAGCTCCCAGCATGCAACGGTTTCTAGTTATCTTTGTTTACTGTTCACAACAAAGTTTTACAATGGAAAACTCTGCACAGCAGGCCCATTTAACTTATTACCACTGTACAATATATCCCATGTTAGGGCTGCTTTATAGAGTTTGCCAAACCTGCTCTTGAACAATCAGAATTATAATCGCATTTGTTGGTCAGGTGTTCTGACACATACAAGGAAAGAAGCTGTTTTAGTGTCTGGTAGTTTTGTCTGTCTATATCATCTACAAGGGGGAAGAAACTGAAGTTCAGGATGACAGGTATGATGATTGTCTTGACTAGGGAGCCGTGGGTGGACGGTGTGCAGAATGGCACCAGCATGACCAGATCGACCTGTTAGGGATCCCCATAACAAGAGGTCACATCAAGTATAGTGAACACAACAGTATTCAGATTACTTTTATGTTGTAAGGAGTAACACGCAGCCATGACGGCAGGGTTTCAGCTCTGTGTGGGCCAGAGTCATTTTTGATCAGTTTTTGGCAAATGGTGGCTAACGTGTTAATTTAACGATTCAACTAATCAGTTTTTATAGTTACAGTTTCAAATAGGCAATCTGATACTGACTGAATTGACTGAACTGCAGGAGTTCAGAAATAGCTTCAGTGCAAAGCTCATCCAACACAACCATGTGAAAACCCCTGCATGTAGTTAGTGTTACACCCACTGTAAACAAATGTGTCACAGCCACAGTGCAGCCGGGACCACACACACAATCACAGCAGCAGTCATGACCAAAGGTCTGCCATCCCACGGCTGAGCCATGTTGACGCGGTGAAGAACTAGGTTTACTCGCCCCACTAGTTATCTATCTAGCTGCACTCTTTTTTCACGTCTACTCAACTGTAAACAGTCCAAAGACAATATATTTAATGTTTGACCTCATCAGCTTCATTGATTTTTGTAAATATCTGCTTATTCTGAATTTGATGCCAACAACACATCTCATACAAGTTGGGACAGCAGCAACTAAAGACTGGGAAAGTAGTGGAACGCTCCAAAGACACCTGTTTGGAACATTCCACAGGTAAACAGGTTTACTGGTAACAGGTGATTGTATCATGATTGGGTATGAAAGGGGCATCCTGGAAAGGCTCAGTTGTTCACAGCGAGGATGGAGTGAGGTTCACCACTTTGGATGAGGGATATTACTACAGCTCAGGGGCATTTCAGAAAATAACAGGAATGTTTGTTGGTGTGCTTTATGTGTCAGAAAAGACAGAGAAATGTGTGATGAATATGACTGTGGAGGTCCGGTGCAGAGACACTGACGTTCATGAGTCATTTTACTATTCTTTAGCGCCATCTGCTGCTCATGTTCGGCTGCGACGCAGTTGTGTTTTGACCGAGGCAGCTTCAGCTCAAAGCACAGAGCATGAACTCAAACAGCACACTGGGGTGTGACGTGACACTCTGGAAATTGTTTCTCTCTCAGTTTTCATGGTGACATTGTTGCAATGAGGTAGCGGCTTTGCACTCACATTAATGTCTTTTTAATGAGGAACTGCTAAATACATTGAGCAGATGTAGAGCAGCGACTTCTGGCACAACTTTCACATTGCTTGGAGAGGGTAAATATATTGTCCAAGAAGGTCAATTCTCTGGCAGCACTTGTGATGAAGACCACAAGGTGAAAAGCTTTGTTCTCACAATAAAGTTTTATGAAGTTTTGTAGAGTTTACAACCACCTCAAAATACTCAAAGCATATACAGTAATACATGTTTATAACAGTAATACAAAACTGCAGCAGCTGCGCCCTCTGCTGCAGAAAGACCAGACTACAGCTCTGATAGTCTGACTGTGATACTTATTAATGGCTCCCAATATCTGATATTTTCAAATCCATTTGCTTACAAAACCTAAGGACCTGCCTCACAGGTTTTAGATTTTCAAATAAAAACTCTTCTTCATCCTCTTGTATTTGTCCAACTTCCTTTTTCAGTCACAAAATTATGTGATGATCTCCCACCCATCCAAACCCTCACTCAAACGCCTCCTTCTCTACAACTATAATAATTATTATTATTATTTATCAAGTTTTGAGTAGATAGATAGATAGATTCATAAAAGTGCTAAATTACATATTCATGCTTCGTAAATTCAGAAAAGAAAATTCCCAACAAATGTCAGTAAACAAACTTGTTTCCATAAGAAATCTTTAATGTATTTGATGGCATTAACAGTGCGTCATATGTAAATATGTTTTCTGATAAATGCTCAACACCACACAAACAGGACACATAACAAGTAGTTACAGTGGTAAATTTGGCATTTCTTGTTTTTACACCGTTGAGACTACAAACACTGCAAAAGATGAGTAACTTTATTTTGGATTCATTTAGTTTCATTTACTTGATCTTTTTTCTTTCACTTCAGTCAAACATTTTTTATTAGCGTGCCTTAAATTTGATCATTGAAAGATTGTGATCCAGATATGTGCCAATCAGGACTTATTATAGTGTAAAAACAATTACTTTTAGGATTTTTGTTGTCTACTCTTTTTAAACAGACCATATACCACACTTTTTAAAGTCTTGTGAAAGCGGATAAACTGGCTGGATCCTGTCATAATTGGATAATCCAAATTCTCTTCATGATTTAAGGACATTATCATGATTATCACTCATTCAGCTTGTAACACTTACAGTGGCTCACACTGCGGTCAACTCATCTGTGGCTGAAAACTGATAAAGTGAGAGATAAACTGTGCAGGATTTTCTCTGAATCATCATGAAACTGTGACAACATCCTCAGGCGGACGATCTGCTCTGCTGCACCGCAGAACTCTTTAAATTATAATTGTTTTATCACTTCATCTGAGGAAAGGATTTGTTTTAATGGAGCATTCCCCAGGTATCCGAAGAGTCAAGCCAAATGTGTCGACACACTCAGTTGTGCTCACGGGACCAACTGTGAGCTGACTGTGGCCAGAATACGACCACATCGAGTCTGGGTGTTGATTTGAGCTGAAATGGGCTCTGTGGTCCAGCTTTGTTGGCATCCAGAATCAGGTGTTTCTTTTCCTTCTCCCTTCCTTCCACCCACACTTTCTTAGAGACAACCTCTATTTCTTACCATTAATATCATTTCCCTATTTTAGAATTCACGACTGGCAGATTCTGTTTCATTTGTGGCTTGTGAAGGTATCAGTTGATCAGCACAAAATTCACAGATGATTATTTTGATGATTGAAGTCTTTTCTCAGATTTGATCTCCAAACTTCAGATTCAAGCTTCTCCAGTTTGAAGACTTGAGAAGGGAATATGGGAGCATATTTTACATTTTATATACTGTAATAAAAGATAAATTTGAAATAGAAAAATTAGCATTATTAGTTGCAGTTGCAATATCATCAATTTCAAAGTGATCGATAGTGAAAAAAAATCCTGCATGCATTTTTAAGCTGTCTTAAAAGATAAACACTCAATATATGTTCTTCTAAAAAAAGGTGGCAAATGTATCTTTAAAACCCTCTGGTGGAAATCATCGTTTACACATCGTTGAGTGCGGTGTGCTGCAAAGCCTTTAAACCCCTCTCAAACTCGATCACTATCTGAACAAAACCATAATTTTTCATTCATTTCAACAAAATGAAGATCGATTTCAGACTTGATGGTTAAACATATCGGTGCACCAACTCGCTTCCATCATTCTCCTATGTGATTCTTTGAAGGCGGACCTCCATCAGATGGCTTTTCCCAGGATGAGGATGCTCATCAGGAAAGCCATAATGAAGAAGAGCCACATGAAGAAGCGATCCATGACCTTGGCGACCTTCCTCCACTCCCCAATGCGCAGCTGTGCGGCTCGCTGGTCCTGGTATGAGTTGGCAATGTACTCCACATCCCTCCGCAGTCCCTGGTGCTGGCACACACACTGGGTTTTCACCAAGATCTCCCTCCTGTTCTCCCCGGCGCCACCTCCTCCTTCACCTCCTACGCCTTTCTTTTCCTCCACACACTCTTGTCCTCCTCCACAGGCACTCTTTGACTCCTCCCGCTCCACTTCATGTCCTCCAGCAGCTCCTTCCCCGTCTGAGTGGTCAATGGTCACAAACAGATCCTCCTTCCAGTCCGTCTGGATGGTTGCATCCTGCCCTGGCTTCAAAGACTCCCCGGCCCCATCCTCCTCCACCCTCCCTCCCCATGCCTGTCCATTCACGTCCCAGTTCATCCCTTTGGTGTTGCCACCATTGGCTGATCGGGCTTCAGACTCCTGCTGCGACAGAGGTTGTTTCCTGGATGAGGCCCCGCTGAGGCAGTTCTCCCCAACCTCGTAGACGAAACAGATGCGAGCGAGGTAGTGAAGGATGAACCGTTCGGCCCACTGTGGGACGGGACGAGCCTCAGACCCGCAGTGGTGGATGTTCATGATGAATATGGTGAGCGCTGTCGATGCAGTGACCATCGTCATGGTGGCAATGTAGTACTTTCCTGTTGAAAAAGGAAATCCAATATCATTTGGAGTTCAAAATCTGCATAGAGTGAAATCTTTAAAGTCAAAATCAAGAGTCGGATGGCTTACAATGAGCTGTCTCTACGTCTAAACAGGCACCATTCGATGAGCAGTATGCGCCCAAATTTTGAGCTGTGTTTTTGATTGGTTCTTTTGTTTGCACCCTCTCTCAGCTGCCAATCAAATCAATGCACATTGCTCCAGGCAACCTGAGTCTGCCACGCCTGCGACCAGCCGATCACTGTTCATCTCAAGAGGTAAAACCATGTGTAAAAACAACAGAGGTGAACAATGTCACACCTTGTGGCACAGGATAAAAGCTGGACAGAACATATTTTCGCAGCAAGTTCAATCTATCAAGTATGTACCTTTAATTTTGGGTTCACTTCTAGCTAAACTTTTGGGACAAGTCGTACCTCTTCGTAACAGAAAGCTCTCAGCTAAAAATTGAGGATTTAATGGACAAACTTCTGCTGGCGACATTGAGAGTTGCCGGTTGAAGTGCTGCTCTGATGGCTGAGAGATTATTGATTCCTCAGCTGGGATTTTAAATAACCGCTGACGGGCCTCATCGACCCGTTGGCCTCTTGTTCGGTACAATGCTGTTAGCCTGCGAACATAAACAGGGTGTTTAATGCCGGGCCTAAAACTTTTCACCAAAGTCTTTAGAGTCTGTTCAGTTTAGACCGCACACACACACACACACACACACACACACACACACACACACACACACACACAGAGCAACTGCAGATCTGCTTGTCCAGCAACTTTCTTCTTTATGACAGTCAACTGTTTCTCTGCATATTGAGCATTAATTTAACATTCATTGTCCCACTGATGGTCTCATCTGATATGAGGTCTTTACACTAAAGGGGGGATGAAAGAAGCTGCAGTACAATATTAGAGGGGATAACTTTTACAGCTTATCTCTAAACCAAAACACGTCCAAGGTTCAAGCATAATCTTCTGGGGTAACATTTTTTGAATCAGCATTGATTTATTATACTATATGACTAATTTGGTGATTAGATGTCAGACGTCTTATGTTGTAAATTCTTTAACTGCAGATACTGACGATGGCTGATGGCTCAATGTGGTACTCATACCTGAGTTCATAAGGTGAAGTCTGTATTCCGTATGGATCTTAAAAGGTTTTGAAGTATCCCTCCAGTAAAAACGTGTTACTTACTCAGTGTATTTATCCTGTTTTTGGTGTTATTCCAGATACCACGTTTACATGGAACATTATTCATGTTCCTGTACACAGTGTCCTGATTATCTGTGTGCAGCAGGTGTGTTTTATCCTTGTGATTATTTGAGTACTCCCGGTAGTACGTCCAGGTTTCTCAAAACCAGGATAAGGTCTAATCCAGGTTTCTGAAACCGACATGATGTTTTCATGCAGAACACATAAGGAGGATATTACAACTTTCAACATTCAAGTCTAACAAGACTTAAATCAAGGACTCCTCAGTCTTCTCACCTATCAGTGGGACGCTCTCGGAGGGCGGCATGCTCTCAGCCACCAGCAGCTGAAACACAGTGAGAGCCAGCAGCACTGTGACGCCCAGAGATACTTTTTCACCCGAGTCGGCCGGCAGGTAGAATCCCAGAGGAGCCAGAAAGGAAATCATCATGCATGGGATGAGGAGGTTGAAGATGTAGAAGGAGGCGCGTCTCTTTAGGTGGAGGGTGAATGTGATGTCTGGGTATGGATCCGAACAGCAACCATACAGGATGACATTCTTCTTGGCTGGCATGCCCAGAACCTGGTTGGAGAAAGGATTTCCTCAAAGAATTAGACTCAAGGATGAGGTGTTTTTCTAAGCACATGGACAAGGCAGCCGCTCACCTCCCATTCCACATTAGGGACAAAGTCAGTCAGGTCAGCGCTGTCTAAGGCATTGATCAAGTCCATCTGGTTGCCATTGTGAGTCCAGGAGCCAAAGGTTAGGTGACACTCCTGCACGTCAAAGGGGAAGAAGGCCACATCCACGGAGCAGGAGCTTTTAGTGATGGCTGGCTGGTCCCACATGACCTGACCATCGTTCCTAATAACCACATTGGTCTCCATTGAGCTGGAGAACTCATCGTCTGCACTGTGATGGAAAAGTGGAGTCAGGGAATGGGAAGAGGAGTCAAATTTCCCACCAGCGTTCTGCATCAGGGGCAATTGCCAAGCAGGAGGCCACACCTACCTGTTATACAGGACAATATCAGGTCTCCATACGTAGCTGCTGGGTATGCGGATGGTGTCGAGGCCATCATAGTCCTCCTTCTTCCAGGTGAGGTAGGCGTCCATCCATACCTGCCGGACCCACAGGTAGGTGGTCAGAATCTGGTTTCGCTCGTCCTGGTGAGAGGACACATCAACATCAGCACAGGCATGAATCTACACACATGAGCATCTGGGCAGTCAGGATATGATTACCATGTCGATGATCTGGGAGAGGGTGATCTGCAGTGTGACGTTGATGATGTGGTCGGTGTCCTCCACGGGCCGCAGAGCATTAGTGTATTTGGAGAATAAGTCAGTCATCAGCTTCTGAGCAAAGCGACCATGAGCAGCCAAGTAAACTGGGGAACAGAAAGAGAGAGAGAGAGAGACAATGGCCAAATCATTAGCATGTTGGCTGACCTGTTCAACATATTGTGGCTGCAATGCACACTGCAGCCTCTAGGGTTAGCTTTCTGCTGCTAGCCTTTATATTGACAAATAATATTAAACAAACACCTACACAAACATTGCTCTTGCCATAATCTGATTTTCCCAAATCTGATGTAACTCTTCACCTGTTAAGTGTTAACCCGAATCCTGATTCTTGCATGTTATTTTTAATGTTATGAGGTTGGAAGTGTGTGTAAAATCCTTTGTTCTGCTGCTTTCTTCACTGCATTGATTCTTAACCCTGAAACATCTCGTGTTTCCGGTAGTACATATGGCAGTCAATCCACCTCATGGAAACACACTGAACACACAGCTACCACAACACACACACAGAAACCACATTTCCCAGATCAATTAACCTGGTTATCACCTCAAGTTTAACACATTAATCAGAGTCTGCAGAGCAGCAGCAGACTGATAAATCCTTTCAATCCTGTGACAACTGATAAAAATCATGATGATGGTGGTGGACAGAAAGAATGCTAGTATGGGTCTGCAAAATTTCTCTTCCAGGTCCAAGACCACCACTACAAAAAAAGTACACAATGTGAATAGAAAGTGATAGAAACCTGATCTGAATTTTCTAGAGGTAGACAAGTGTGAATGTGGATCGGCGCATCGTTTAATATATATATTCAGAGGATTCTGAATACTATTTTAGATGATTCTGAAAACTCTGATTACATTCAGAGTTAATGATTTTCAATTAATAATACAACATCCACATCTGGAAACCTCTGTATGGTTGTGATCTGATTAGGGAACAAACATGATCGCTTTCTTTGTTTATTATTATTTTAAAATGCAGGGAGAGAGAGAGAGAAGGAGGGATGGATGGCAAAGGTAATGGATGTTCCCAGCCTGAATCACTTCAGAGGAAGTCCAGTGTGTGAAGGTCAGAAAACAGGCAGAGTCTGAGCTCCTCTCTCAAGATCTTTTTCATTCATGAATGTCTTCAAGGAGAGTGTGCATGATTATCACCATTTATACAATTCTTCATGCCTCATCCCTTCCTATGATGTCAGTCAAAAGAGGTATAAACACTTTTCCCTTTACAAGTGTCAGGGATGACACTTTGGACAAACTTGTACATTTTAAGCATGGCCGGACTGGTCCTACTTTACAAAGAAGCTGCTTCACCGTCCTAATTTCAACCCCCAGTAATGCCCTGGAGTCAAGACACAAACACACATGAAGTGTTGAGGAGTGTTTGGATGTGGAAACAGTCAAAAGTATGAGGACAAAGAATGCTGATGAGGTTCAGCATCCATAAAAAGTCAGAGAAACGCAGGAAAGAGATGGACAAAAACATTCAGATAAAGAATGATAAAATGACACAATTCTATTTTATGCTCTCCAAAGTCCATATCAGATAAAGGTGCTGTAAGTCAGAGCAGATAAAGCTGCATCTTTAATCCTGTAACCATATAAGTAAATAGTGAAACCCTCAAACAGCCAACACTTCAGCTGCGTAAATGTTTATAAAATCCATTAAAGACAAAGACGTCACTATCAGCTGCAGTCAGTCCACTTTAGACAGCTGTGGAATGAAGTTCAGCCGCCAAAGAAAATCCTCTGCGGTCACACTGAAAGATTTTGTTGGCTGTAGCCTCTTAACCACAACCTGGTTATAGTATAGTATAGTTATAGTACTATATTCCATGTACTGGCTCCGACGAAAGTGTCGCATTTCTAGTCAGGGTTTTTCTGTTCAGGCCAGTGTGGTAAACCCAGCTAAGAGAACAATTACGGAGCCATCCAAATGCAGTTTAGCATCTCGTGCAGAGTAGAGTGCATATGTGGTGATAAACAGTAAGAGGTAGATATAAATATGCTAAGATATAAAGTATGAACACTGTTAACAGTATGAACATGTGTAGATACATCAGGTAGATACCTGGTGAAGAGAACAAGTCTTAGCAGTAGACACTGATGCAGCAGCAGCACAGAAGCAGAGCAGAACATTGGCGACTACATCATGACGTGTTCTCACATTTCTGCTCTGCATCCACTTCTGCAGCGGCACTATTCTTTTTCTTTCAGTGACTTTATGACTTCTTGATGGCCCCGTTCATTTGTCTAGGGGCCCCCAGCCTGTAGGTTGGGAACCACTGACTTGCAGAATTATCATATAAAAATATTCCATTTCTCTGTGTTTATTTGTGTGAGAAACACAACAATGATCCAACAGGAAAAGCTTCTGTTTGCTGCTCTGAACGCTCAACAACAACAAGGACAGAGACATTCATAACTGCAAGAGACATTGAGGACAAAAATAAGCTGTCCTAATCACTCACACACACACACACACACACACACACACAGATGTAACAACATGTCTTGCACAAAAAAGGAAGAACACAACACCACAGTCAGTTCAACGACCTTCAGATAACAAGAAAATAATATACTACTAAACTTCAACACGACTGCAGACACACACGCGCGGGGGTTGAGGGCTGGGGGGTTGTTGAGTGTTAACATCCTTTGTACATAAATGGAAATGTGGAAGTGAGGCTCTGAATCTGTCAGACAGACATGAAAAACTGGTTATCTCATTATGAGAAACATCCTGAGCTCTGTTTGCTCGTTTTTAAGGCTGATTATCCAAAACCGTACTTCTACATCACGCACGTACGTAAAAGATAATTCAGGCATTATTTTAACATTTCTTTTATTGCCAAAACATCCCATCTGTCTGTGGCTCTCAGCTCCAAGTTCCAAGACATAATCTGTAAAAACAGCTCACAAATATAGTTTCATCTTTAAAAAAAAAAGTTCAGTAATTTCCTAACAGCTGCTCAGTGTAGACAAACAGAAGGAAATGGTGCATTTGTTGGGGACTATTTCCAGCGGCGGATTAATCGATGTTTGTGTAAGTCAGAAATAGTTCATGTTAATGAAGGAACATGTCATCCAGTGCAGAGAGTGCGGCTCGTTGATGTCTTTAATAGCTTTTGGACAGCAGGAAGTCTGAAAGCTCAAAATGAAGATGCTTCAGCAGAAACGGGGCAGACCAAGCAGCTGATGGACAAACAAGTGTCAACACAAAGGTCCAAGCAGCAACAGGACTTTGAGAAGTTCTGACTCTGTCACTGCATACATTGGACCGTGCACAAGGACAAAGGATTGCTTGAATCTGTCAAGGATGGCAAAAAATGGAAGTAGACTTGTTGAGTCATGTCCCTCTTTTGAAATGTTTTTATGTTTTAATTTTTTTTCTTTCCTTTAAAGGTCCAAACTGTGATTTCTTCAATCATTTATTTTGAGGTTTATTCACAGAGGCCCTTAAAACACGTACACATAAATCCATAGACTATGTTGAAAATACATGTTTTTGCCCTTCCAACCGAATATGATTAAAAATATGAATGTACACTCTGTTCAGGTTGCATCCTCTGTGAGTCTGATTCCTCTGCAAATTACAACATAAGCTACTGTTACTTCAGGTCTGTCACCTGTAGCATTAACATGAAGAGGACGCCTTTTTCTAACCTGCAGTACAAGAGTCACAAGTGTTTTGACAGAGATGAAAAACTGTATTAGATTAAAGCTTCCAAATAAGGGATGTGTTTAAGGTACCTGTTGTAAAGTAACACAAACTACACTCAAACCTGTACCGCCGATGCCTGACAGATGAGAATTGATGTTTACTTTGACTGTAAGAGATTAGCTACCATTATGATAAATGAAAGCAATGCACTGCATATTCACACATTACAAACACACCACTGTGGCACCTTCTGTCCCTTCTTTGGTAGTGAGAAAGTTGGCAACCCTACTCTTTGTCCAACGCTTTCACTCCAGGCAAGATGTCCCACAACTACAGGCCAGATATCCATTAAATTTGACACTGTATATATGGACTGGTGACAAATGAAAGTAAAGCCCAACAAAAAGTGTTTTAGTAAGGTGTTGAGAACAGCTTCAGCGTTCCTTGTCACAGATGTGGATTTCTTCTGGAAGGATGAACACCATTCTTTCACAGGATATTACCTTATTTGGTGTTTTGATGGTGGGGGTGGAGATCGCTGTTGCTCCAAAATCTCCCACAGGTGTTCACCATACTAAAGAAACCCTAGAACATCTGTAAGGCCCACTAGAACCACTTAAAATCTCCCCGCCAGAACCTCCTCAATGACCATTTCAATCTCCCAAACAAACTGTAACCACCTAAAGGAGTTCCAGAACGCCTCCTTTGTGGCCACAAGAACCTCCTCAATGACCTCAACAGGGCCTCATCACTGACAGCTAAAGTCTCCTAAAGAACAACTTAAACCTCCAAAAGGGCCCTTGTGATGGGGAAAGTATCACATTGCTGTGAAATATCCCATAGGGGTCAAGGTATCAAAGACCACTAGTTTATCTTTAGGGCTACTAGAACCACCTATCAAACTCCTCATTAGCAACAAATAGAACTTCTTAAATGATCACTATGTGTTGATCGCGTATCTTAACCAAATCAGATCCATTAAAATAATCTCAGATCGACCATCCACTTAAAATAGCTCGGTGCTACTTCCCCATCAGGTGAGTTCACTGCAGCTCTGAAGACCTGCAGCTTCGCCTCTCATTGTCTCTGTTCACTGTACAAATGTCTTCATGGTCCAATGAGCGGATGAGTCAGCAGTTTGTGAGGCAGCATCGACTCCCTGAGGAGTTAAAGTGTGAGTGCTAACCGCTCTGAGAGCATGCCAGCTGGCACGTGCGCACACACACACACACACACACACACACACACACACACACACACACACACACACACACACACACACACTCTCTCTCTCTCTCTCTCTCTCTCTCTTTCACTGCAGCACATATTTGTCATCAGCTTCATCTCTTTCATCATCACCATTAAAATCCCCATCATACCATCATTGTCATGATAATGAGCGAGACCATATATCCTAAGTGCACAGATGGCCAGAATCATGTAAAGTCAATATGGCCTGAGCTGTGTGCATGTGTGTGTGTGCGTGTGTGAGTGTGTGAACATGTATTACTCTTGTTGTGGACACACAGTCACATTGTTGGGACTCCCCTTCCTTGTGTGGACAAAATGTGGCCAAAAACACGAGTGTCTGTGTGTGTGTGTGTGTGTGTGTGTGTGTGTGTGTGCTTGTTTATTTTCTTAATGGGTAAAACTCTTATTCAGACGTGAGGAAGGAAGTTGGCGAATGTGACTGAATGTCATGTGAATGAGACTTCACCTCGTCTAAGGATAAACACTTATGTTTCTGTTTCCTTAATAAAAAGTCAAAGGTACAAGAGCAACCTGAGTGTCTATGTTCAGTAACACTAACTGTGTTTCTGTAAAATTTGACAAAACTTTATCAATTTCGGTTTTTGCCTTATTTGAAAAAGAGTTAATGTCCTTAACGGGAGACGGAAACACTTTTGAAAATACGTTCTGACACAGCGACATTTAACTCACACGACTGATGGGTTGTTTCCGCTTTGAGAGAGAAGATGAAGAAAAATAAGAAGAGGAAGGAGAAGCTGTTTCCACAGACATCTCCTCATCGCTCCACAAAGGTCTGATGGAGCCTTCCTCACGTTAATACAGGAAACAAACAGGAACGTCATATTTCCATCATGTTTACTGCATTTTTATTATACTTTTAACATCATGTTGTTGCGCCCTCCTCTTCTGCAGCGATGCAATGGTTTCCCACCTGGAGAACTGGCAACACCTCCTGCTTATCTCAACGAAGCAACTCCTGATAATAGCCGAACAGTAGTGGATGGAAACAAGCATTCATTCACTTTATCTGTTGCCGTTTTTGGTCGAAATGCGGCTCAAAATTGCTATACATTAGATATAAACGCAGCTGCTAGATTGTTGAGAAGAGACACTAGAAAGACTGAGAAGGAACATGTGAAGGGGAATAAAGAGTGGAGAAAAGCACTCCCTGAACTGGTAGCTCCACACATTCTGCAGCTCTGTTCAGAAGCTGACCTTCTTCCCACCGTCTGTCCAACACTTCAGAACACTTTTGTTGTGAATGTGGCACTGAAATGCTTCACAATTTAATATGTCAACAACTAATGTGGATTTTCATGATCCCCAGAGGATGAATCTGCACTAGTGACTCCTTCCATCAGGGGAAAATGTATGCCTGTACTTATGAAATAGAATTAGACCTGTAACGCTGTGAATGTTCCTGTCGGGCTTCCCTCCCGGCAGAATGATCATCTCTGAACGCTGTCAGAGTGTTTACAGCAGACAGGATCTTCGCAGTGAAGATGAGTGTGTCAGAGTCTAGCTGAAGTGTGTTTGGATTATCTCTGCTGTTTGACCTCCGGTGGTCACTCCTCTGATCTGGACGGACAGCGTGATTGACAGCTTTAATCCTCGCCCTGTATGGTGGAGGTTTGGTTCGGCCTGTGCACTCAGCTGCTCGGCTAAGGTTAGGAAAGAGTGTTTATAGTGTTTATTTTCGCTTCTCGGTGTTTAGACAGAGAAGACAGACTTTCACATTTAAATGACACATTTTTGCTACTGCGACACTGAAATCCCTAAAATATCCAAATGCTCGAACATGAAAGTGACAGATCACTTATTAAATGAAGCGGACTTCATTATACATCATCTATTCATCAGTCTCATCGTTCCACCACAATAAAAGCATGAAGAGTTGAGTTTGGATCAGGCCTGTAAACGATCACATCAGCTTCAGATCCGCTCCCGTCCCTGAGCTCCACCTCAGGGCTGTAAACTCTCTCTTCTTCTTGTCCTCCTGTCCTTATCACTCAGAAGCACATGAATCCTGAGCGCCGTTCAATTCACCGTTCAGTAGACACAGCAAAAAGAGTCAACACATGAAGGACACTGATAAAGGCTGTCAGCTGAGATTTACTGTGTTTGGACTTTTGAGGCTGAAATTATTCATCAATAAATTGATTTGTTTGGGACAGAAAGGTATCAACTAGTTTTAGCCATGAAATAAACCCTTTTCAAGCCCAGTGGCTTCAAACATGCTTTAATTTCAGCTTCTGAACTGTCAACCGATAATGGACAAAAACTCTTTGAAGGTAACACGTTGGACTGAAGTGAGATGGACATTTTCACCATATTTTGGACACTTTCTATAAATAGAATGATTAATCAAGTAAAATCCAAAAGTTTTGAGCCACAGATCTGCCAAAATTACAGATTAAAAAAAAAAAAAAAAAAAAGTCACTGCCAAAAACATGAAGACTGGAACAAAAATGGGGGTCACTTCTGAAGCCAGAACACAATGCGCTCAATGTTCAGCACACTTCAGGCTTTCAGAGGCTCAGCACACAGATCGATGAGTCCAACCCTCAATCTGCACCGTGCTCTTCATCACTGACAGCTGCCAATCACTCCCACTTCAGACCTGAGCTTCTATCAGTCAGGAGGCTGTGACCACATCTTGAGTTTGATTCTATAATGAAATAATCCCGTGTAAAAAATGTCCCGTGTCACAGCCTTTTAAGTTCAAATTTCTGAGAAAATGTACGAGTGAACCTAAAAAAAAGGCGCTCTTATTTTGTAATCATCGCACAAACTGTCCTGTATTCACGCCAAAGTGCCGTCATAGGTTTAACTAATATATTTCTATATTTACCTTGAAAGTGTTGTAAGTGAAGCGGAGAATTTTCTCACCTGGAAGGTAGAAGAGAAGCAGGAGGTACGAGATCGATCCGCTGCAGAGGAGCTTCATCCCGCTCTGATGTTATTGATCTGAGAAATAACAATCGATAACAATGCTGTGATGACAGATCAGATCAGCCACCATCCGACCCGCGAGCAGAGCGAATAAAACACACTGAGAGAGAGAGAGAGAGAGAGAGAGAGAGAGAGAGAGAGAGAGAGAGCTGCTGCTGCTGCTGCTGCTGCTGCTGCTGATGATGATGATGATGATGATGCGGGTCAGTGCGTGTCTGCTGTAGTGCGGTGGTGGCTCATATGAGGGCTCATTAGTGCCACAGAACCACTGTGAAACTGCTCCAACATGCAACATCTTAATGTATCTGCAATACTTAGTGGTAAAAGTACGTAGAGTGAAAGTGAAAGTACTCCTGTTGCAGTAAAACGCTCCCTGTCACAGTTTTTCTGTCCCTGCTGTTTACTATATAATGTTGGTTAGTTTAATTTACAGCAACGCATCATATTCTGTAAGATCAGCACGTTTGTCACGTCACTGTCCTGTGAGAACCACGTATCTCCAAAAAGTCAACTTTTAATGAGCTGAGAAAAAAAGGCTGTTTTCAGCTTTGTGACGATGCATTTCACAGCTGATCCAAGAGGCGTTTTAAAGAGTTTATTTGGCTTAAGGAGGAGGAAGATCCTCTCAACCCGTAAAGGAAACACTTCATCCTTCAGTTTATCACAAACATTCAAAATCATCTGGAGATACATGGTTTTCACTGGACAGGAAGAGTATGAAAAATTGTAAACTGAAAAGTGACTCGTAACTGAAGCTGTTAGACAAATGTAGCGGGGTAAGAAGTACAGTATTTGCCCCTGAGATGTAGTGAAGAGGAAGTATAAAGTTGCATAAAATGGAAATATTCAAGTAAGGTGCGAGTACCCCAAATGCACCTCCGTCGTGGTATTGACCCAGATTTATCCTCCCTGTCCTGGGGGCTTGAACCAGCGAGCTCCTGGTGATCAGCTGTCTTCTCTAAGCTTTCTTCCACCACTGCACCACCTTCCACCAGTGCTGGAGGCTAAAAACATGTTGATGGGAAAAGCCTGCGTTGAACTGCAGCTCCGGTTTGCTCCACTCAGCGTTCAGTTGAAGAGCGTTAATTGATATTTCATGGTACAGCGTATGACATGTCCATGTGTTTGTGTCTCTGGCTGAGATGAACCTGCAGAGGATTATCAGGTGAGTCTGCAGCTCCCCTCGTCCAGCTGTCGAGCCCACAGCTTTACTGTTTCAGACTTTAATAAATGTGGCTTCACATCAAAAGAAAAGCACTCTTCTGTCTCCCTGCAGAGTGTTATTAAAAGAGAAGTGCTGGGTCATTTCTTCTTTCTTTGTTCTGTGTGTTGGCTGTCAATCTTTAGGATCTTTGTATCCATCAGCAGGGTTTTTAAAAATACATCAGCGAGCTTGTTCACAGGGTGAATAATTAAAGGGCCGGCACGACCGCTTGTCTGATTCCTTCGTAACAGGAACCAAAAGCTGCTCGTACCTCAGACACACCAGGTGACAACTACTTACATCCCCCGTCAACCAACAGGCACCCCTCACCCCTCACCCCTCACCCCTCACCCCTCACCCATTGTTGTTTTCAATTTCAGCAAATGTGCCCATGAATTATGAATACAGTCAGAAGCAGCAGATGAAGAATTCAAGTTTGTTCAGCTTCTCTCTCTCAGTTCCACAGAGATGAAAGTGATATCCATCTGAAACATCTCAACAAGACGAGCTTCCCCCCATGTTTTCTGACTGCCCTCTGCCCTCTGTTGACGTTACTGTGAAGGAAATGAGACACACTCGCCGTGAACATCTGACAAGCAGAGTCGGATTAATAAATAATAAATAATAAAGTTTGAGAAGTGACGTTAAAAGGAGATTAACGGATTAGCAGGAAATAAATTGGCTGACAGACACAGTGGTGATGAAGTCAAAGAGTCAAAACCAAAACACAAGCCTCTTTATTTTCTTTTAATGGAATTTAATTTTCCTGCTCGATGTGTTTGGTTTTAGTTTTCTAAATGTGAGTGTACGTTTCAGTGAGTTATTTTCTGAACTACAGAAGGTCCAGTTAAAAAACAGAAAGGAAAACTGGTTAGCTTTAAATTTTTCAGTAAAAAACTGAAATAAAAATTAGATAAAATGGAATGAAAAGAAGGAAAAGTTACAGCTCAGTGAGATACGGGCAGCAGTGAACAGAAGAGTTTCAACTGATTTAAAATAAGTGAGAGCTGGAGCAGACCTGCAGGTTTCTGCTTTCAGAGATGAGGAGAATAAAAAGTGAACGATGCTTCTGCAGGTTCAGCGCGGACTCTGCGGACAGTGAGCAGACCTGATCCCAGACCACCTGAGAGGTCCGGGGGATCATAACAGAGCAGCAGATCAGGCACAAGCCGACCGAGTGTTTTAAAAATCCATTTTTGACAAGCAGGAAGTCAGTGCAAAGATCTGAGAGCTGGACTGATGTGATCCACTTCAAGACATCAGACTCCCCGCTGGCTTTACTCATCTTTTTCTCTTTTCAAACAGCTTTTGGTGAGTGCACTTGAAGGCATGTGAAGGTTAATTGAGCTGGGACGATGCTGTCGGCCAATTCTTTAAGTCCTCCTGGAAATAAAGGAAAGAGCCTCTCAGGCGGGCTGGGGGCCAAAGCTGGGCTGAAGCAGCCAACAGAAACCAGTTCTGGAGCCAAACTTTGACAGTAAACTCTGATACTGGGAGCAGATGCATGCAAGCTCGCTCTCACACCTGATCTGTTTGCCAGTTAGGTTCAGTCATTTAGGCCGATGTGAAAGCTGCCAGATCAACTCTGGTGTGGACTGAAGAACCGGACCGAGACCACCTGAGAACACTGAATCGGATTCTGGCTGGTTTTCCTCCTTGGTGGGATTCCTTTGGGCAGCAACTGTCGGCCAAAGCAACTACACAGAGACCTGAAATGTTGACATCTCACATCATGTCAGGGACCTTTTGTTAGACTCTGAGTTTGTTTGCATTTTTCAGATGATGAAAATCACCAATCATGCATTTTGAAATGATTATGAAACACAACTTTAGCTTCATCAAAGTCACGCTCTGTTCACGTACTTGCAGCTGTCTATCAAAGGTAAAGCGGCTGAGGAAGGAGCGCAGACTAACACACTGTATGTGAGTCTGGCCGACCTTGAAATGCTCTCAGCCTGACTGAACTCATTCCTCTCTCATCAGGTCACTTATTGCTGTGGTGAGTGCATCACTTAAGTCATGGGCTTGAATAGATTGATTTCTGTTTCATTTTGAATTCACGAGAAAGTCTGTTCATGTTTTATGTATCCCGGAGCTGAAGAGCCAGAAACAGCATCGTTCAGCCTGATCTGTCCAAACAGAAACAGACAGAAACTGTTTTTGTCCTGAAAAAGACTGGATGTAAGGTGATTAAAGCGTTCTGGGCGGCTCAAGATCAGATCAGATAAGTTAAGGCACTCATTTATTAAACCTCAGAGGGGAGCTTCAGGTTTTGCAGCAGCACAAGGACAGAAATAAGTACAGATTAAGAGAAAAAGTATTAGTTAAAAGTATATAAAATAAAGCAGAAAAAATAGAAACGACTCAGTGTGTGTTTAGTAGAAGCTAAATCACCGGAAACAGTGAACACCAGAATCATACTAAGTAATAATACTTAGTGTTGCTTGTGTTAGTAAAATCTAAATATAGAACAGTATAATATGATATTTTATGTGTGAACTCCTTGCTTTGTAATGTGTGTTTAACTGCTCTTGTATAGTTTGTTTTTTTTATTTTACAAACTTCTAAAATGTATTTTTTACTCTTTAGTCAGTTTGATCAAAGAGGAAGAAAATAGCTGAACAACCAAGCTGTCGACCGCATCTCATGGCCTTCACTGATGGACCGATCGCATCTCATGGCCTTCACTGATGGACCGACCGCATCTCATGGCCTTCACTGATGGACCGAGCTGACCCAGCTGTCACTGAGAAGGTTTGAGTTGTTTTCATGTGATGCCACAAAATGTGAAATCTTCAGGAAACTTCAGGAAAACCAGGTGAGTCTGCTCGGACAATAATTAATTGTCAAACTCCCGTTTCCAAGGTGGAGAATGAACCCTCACACTCAGGATTAGTTTCATTTAGTCATCTTTTATCATTTGCTGTGTTCCTGTTTGGTTTTGATGGCCGTGGTCTCCTACCTGCAGAGGCCAGCTGAGGTCCTCAATTCAATGACGTCAGCGGATTTAAATGCCCCAATTTCACTGAACAAAAGCTCAGTAAAAGGTCAGTGAACAGGCCAACAGTCCAAATCTCACATCCTGAAACGGGACAGGAGCCCATACAGTACAGACACTGTGGATCACATGAAGTGGAAACTGGGTCAAGTGTCATGATCAGAATAAGAGCAAATATTCATTAGAGTGATCAGGATGTATGGAGGACAGATTAATGATATCTGAAGAAACCCTGAGTGAAAGTTGCTCTCACTTTGAGAGGCTGATGACTGGAAGCAGTACAGAAAACAGAGATGAGAGCAGCATGCAATTACACCTTGGCCTCCACTGAGGGGCGCCAGAGGTATATCATATTTTCTCTTAGTAAGCGAGCGTACACCTTTTGCAGGATGGTCCCCGTCAGCGTGCTACTGTAGGCACATTGGATAATTATCCTAGAATTATTCATGTATAAACAGTATTTTAATGTTATAGCATTAACCCATGATGATGTATGATGTTATCAGTTGATTGCAAGCTTTGTATTCAAATTCAGAACCTGCGTCGTAGCCCGTTAAGCTTTCAAGAAACTGTAATGACATAAAGAGAAAATTTCCCTTTGAAATAAAGGGAAGTGAAAATGTAAAGTAGCAGGAAATGCCAAATTCAAGAAAAGACGAAGCTGGGCAGCAGTATATAAAATATAATGACATAATGATAAAGGTAGCAGTGGTCAAGGTGTACAGTTTGTACCAATAGCAGTAACACCAATACTATTTCAGACGGTTGTGTGTGTGTGTGTGTGTGTGTGTGTGTGTGTGTGTGTAGAATTCTTAATATGTTCAAAAGTATTTCATTCATAATTAGAGAAATGTTGTTGTCTTCATCTCGTGCTGCTGACTAAAACTGAACCCCGTTTTTGGTTTTTTACCTCTCTTTCACTTTCCTGCCAAAGATTACATAATGACACGACTCCACTCTTTCATTGGCTGAGCGCCCTGTCAATCTACATGCTGTGCCCAATGACAGCAGACGGCAGGCGATACAAATTGGCAGCCGCCATGTTGTGTCTCCGGGGGCTTGGAGCGACGTCCTGTAGTAAACAGTAGATGAAGTTACCGCTCGCTCGGCAGTTCACAGGAAACGGACCGCAGCTGGAAGCCATGAGCCGTCCGTCCTCAGCTGGAGCCGGAGGTGGAGGACTCGGGGCCGGGAAAGCTGGCGGAGGAAAGCACGGTGGGTCGGGAGGCGCCGCTGCCGCCGCCGCCGCCGCCGTCGCCGCAGCCGCGGCAGCGGCAGCAGCTGCCGGTGTGGGCTCCGTGGCCGGGTCGGGGTCTGCTACCCCTTCCTCCGCTGTGTCCCTAACTGCGGCCGGTCTGCCCGGGCAGTCCCCGGAGCTCACGGCGCTGTTCGAGTGCCCGGTATGCTTCGACTATGTCCTGCCGCCCATCCTGCAGTGCCAGGCGGGTCACCTGGTCTGCAACCCGTGCCGCCAAAAGCTAAGCTGCTGTCCGACCTGCCGAGGCCCGCTCACCCCCAGCATCCGGAACCTGGCCATGGAGAAGGTTGCCTCCACACTGCCGTTCCCCTGCAAGGTAAACCACACACAGACTCACCTGGTCACCCGCTAACAGATGACCGACACAAACACAGCCTTAGCACTCACTTCTGTCCACTTTCCAGACAACTTCCTCATTCCGCAACCTGCTAACTGGCGCAGGGTGTGCGCGTGTCCTGTGACGTCACAGGGGCGCCACCAGGACCAAAACAAATCCGGAGTTTGTCTCAGTGTCTGCGCTGCAGGACTGTTTGACCAGTCTGTCTCCATAGAGGTCCCCTGCTGACTCATAAAGGGACACTCTACCGATTTTTACAAGTCGGTCCCGATGGTCAGGAACGAGTGATGAAGACGATGAAGCGGTGTCTTGATCCTAGCTGAGATGGTGTTTTTAACTGGGAACATTATGTTTGAGTCCTTACATTGAGGAAAATGACTTGTGTTAGTCTGGGGACGCTCTGTGTGTCTGATCACACTCACACCTTTAAGGTGTTCTCCAGGCCAGATGTAAGCAAACACTCACGTGTCTCTAAAATGTTAATGGTTTTCTGAGTGTGCAGGTGTTTTTACTTTGAAACCTGCCTCCCGACCTGCTTTGGATTACCCAATTAGCTTGCTTGAAGCACTCTGTTGACGTTTGGAAGGTGTGCGTGTCTGTGAGCCTGTAGTGTTCGTGGTTACCAGTAACACAGAGACGTGTGCTGGTGTCCTGTTGACTGTTTCAATTTCAGACGCACATTCTTAATGCTGGACAACATCATTAAGTAAACCCACTGCTCCCGATGCTGATCTGGCTCTGTTATAGTGTCTTTTAACTTCCTGTCTATACGGGAAGTGAGAACGTGCCGCGTCCTGCTGCCTGCGTTTGACCAAGTGTCTGATGAGTTTTATGGGTTAGGGTTTCACAGCTGAAGGACTCAGAGAGCTGGAACAGTTTCTTCTCCGGCAGTCTGCAGCACCTGCTGACCGTTCGATCAGTTCACAGCTCCACGATCAGCTGCTCATCTTCCTCCTATAACCGCCATGTTAACTGCTTGTAGTGTGTTTGTGTTAACTACGTGTTGCTTGAGTGGATGTTCAAAAAACACACAGCGTTCTTATTATTGTGTAATGAGTTACTTATTTTCTAGTATATTATCAGTGAGATATACAGTATATTGTATACTATGACCTTATGAACATGGACATGTGTTTGCAAGTCTGAGAAGTGTTAAAAGACTGTGTGAACCAATCAGGACAGAGATGTAGATGTTTTGGTTGTGTTTACTGTAGGCAGCGAGAGTACCCAGATGTTAAAAAACAAAACAGGAAGTGGAACAAATGAAAGAAATGCTTGGTTGGGTTGACGCTCGGTGTCATATCATTCGTGGAAACTTCTGCCGTAACATCATCAGTTTGAGTATAATGACAAGCTTATCTTCCATGCAAATACATCATGAGGACCAGAAGTGGCTCATAAAATAGGTTGTGGAATGACGTGCTCAGTTCCCACATATGGCCGTAATGTGCAGGCGTCCGCATACTTTTGGCCGCGTCTGTCATCGCCGTCGGCTTACAGACAGACAGGGAGGTGCAGTGATGCGGCTGGCTGTCAGAAACAGCTCTGACTCCATTTCAGACGCATTAATGTTGAATTGAGGTTCTGAGGTTGACTGAAAGCTGAGGAGGAGGAGGAGGAGGAGGAGGAGGAGGACTGGGCTGGGTGCTGAAACTAATGTGTGTGCTTTGACTAGAGATTTAATGTGATGTTACATGTTTGGTTCAAACAGAAATGATGATGAAATGTCATTTTATTTTTAGGAAAATCACTTCATTTGAGACTTGCTGAAGATATTTGAAGAATTTATTGGATTGTTCTGTAAATCTCGACTCTTACTGTCGTGCGATGACGTGTTCTCTCTTTTGATGCATTCAAGGACTGTCTGATTTCTGAGATTAATGGAGAGCAGCTTTTTCACACAAGACTTTTCTTTATTCATGATGATTCTTTCAGGAGGTTCATTGAAATAGCTGCACATTAAAAAACAGCCTGTTTTCATTCATTCATTCATTCATCTTCTTTACCCGCGCATCCCATTTCGGGGTTGCGGGGGGCTGGAGCCTATCCCAGCTAGCAATGGGCGAGAGGCGGGGTACACCCTGAACCGGTCGCCAGCCGATTGCAGGGCAACATACACAGACACACAGACAGACAACTCACACACTCACACTCACACCTACGGACAATTTCGAGACCAATTAACCTAACGAGCATGTTTTTGGTCTGTGGGAGGAAGCCGGAGTGCCCGGAGAGAACCCACGCATGCACGGGAAGAACATGCAAACTTCACACAGAAAGGCCCTGCCCGACCCAGGGTTCGAACCAGCAACCTTCTTGCTGTGAGGCACGCGCACTACCTGCTGCATCACCGTGGCGCCCACAGCCTGTTTTGATAAACCTAAATGAAATATGATCCCATCTGGATCAACATGGTGGCATTCTGGAGTTTTTAGAGGAAAAGGATGATTTGTGCTTCAGTTTCTGTCTTCATCTTAACACTACAGTCATGAACATGTTGTCGGTGGAGATGAGCTTCTCTTTTCCTTCATTTCCATTTCAAACCCGAAGAAACTCGTCTGCATTCATGCACACATTCACCACCTACCTGCAGCCGTGTGTGTGTGTGTGTGTGTGTGTGTGTGTGTGTGTGTGTGTGTGTGTGTGTGCGTTGCCCTGTGTGTGGTTACCCATCAGCCTTTGCTGTGAGGCTGTGTGTCTGACCCGTGCTGGATTTTTGAGGCTGATTATGGATATTTGAGAGAATTAAATCGTTAAGCTTCGTCTGGTGGGTTGCAGCAGTATTCACATTGATTAACGAGGAGACCTGATTATTGATTCCTTATGAAGAATAAACCAGGCTACAGATTCATCAGTTATGAAGGGTTCGGCTTCCAGCTGATTTTTCTGTCACCTGACCAGTCGTTTAATCGCTGCAGCTCCACTTCCAGACGCTGTGGGAAACAGATCTCTGCATGTAACATCAGCTCGATGCCTTTCTTGTTTTGCATAGGTTTGCAATGCTGTGATATATTTTCAAATGTTAGAAAAATGTTTCTTTTAATATCCTGATATTGATTTGAGCCCTAAACTCTCTGCACTGCGCTGATGTCGCTGACAGGACTGAATGAATGATTCCATCATCTACCTGCTCCACCGTGTCTACGCCCACCTGGACAAGCCGGCGAGCACTGTGAGGGTTATGTTTTTTGACTTCTCCAGTGCATTTAACACCATTGGTCCAGTTCTACTGCGTGACAAGCTGACAGCAATGCAGGTGGACGCCCACCTTAGTGTTCTGGACTGTGGACTACCTGACTGGCAGACCACAGTATGTGCACCTGCAACACTGTGTGATGGACAGAGTGGTCTGCAACACTGGGGCCCCCCAGGGGACTGTCCTCTCTCCCTTCCTCTTCACCCTCTACAGACAAACTAATGGTGGCAAACCAACCAGACATAGTGGTGGTAGACAAAGAACAGAAGACAGTCACAGTGGTGGATGTAGCGATGCCAAGTGACAGTAACATCAGGAAGAAAGACCACGAGAAGCTGGAGAAATACCAGGGGCTCAAGGAGGAGTTGGAGAAGATGTGGGGCGTAAAGGCAAAAGTGGTCCCAGTAGTGATCGGGCACTCGGAGTGGTAACCCCCAAGCTGGGAAAATGGCTCCAGCAGATACCAGGAAGAACATCTGCGCACTCCTGGGAACAGCCAAGATCCTGCGCAGAACCCTCGAACTCCCAGGCCTCTGGTAGAGGACCCGAGCTTGAAGGAGGCACAATACCGCCCCAGGCGGGGCGAGAAGGGGATTTTTATATATGTATATATTCCTCTTTTAATTGCACTACATGTTTATCTCTTCTATATCTTTTCTATCTCTTCTTCATCTCTTCTATTTCTTCTATTCTTGTAAGGAGCACCTGTAACAAAAACAGTTTCCCCTGGGGATCAATAAAGTATTTCTGGTTCTGATGAAGCCTAAGCAAAGCCTCTAGTGGCCATGAGAAGAACTGCAGTTCAACACACAGTTCAGCTGAAGTCATTATTCCATCTGTAGGGGTGATAATATACCTTCACTGTGCAGTTTCTCAGCTGAACAGTTCTATATAATCACATGAGCAGGTTGGAGACCAGAGTGACAAGTAGCAGCCTCAATAACCCAGCATGCATTGCAGCTGCAGGGCAGATGTGTGAGAGCATCCTCTGAGCTGCTGTGGACAGGAAACAGTTTGTATTTCCTTTTATTTTTTCTTCATCGTTGTTGCCAAGGGCTCATCTGTGGAGTTTCTGCACCTGTCAGTCAAACAGTGTGGGCGGGGCTCTGTCTTCCTCTGCTGTTTTGTGTTGTTTTCTGTTTCACATCGTGACCTGGAGCAGAGATTCAGGCCTCGTGTGCTCGGTCAGCACGTTGCTCAGCTCAGCAGGGTTTGGTGTCAGCGCTGGTGGGCTGCTCCTGGTCAACACTGTCAGTGTCTGCTGATGAACTGTATCTTTGATATCTGATCTCACGAGTGAGCAGGACAGAGTTACAGTAACACTGGATTAACAGGACCCTTTAAAATAGACAATCAACTCTGTCATCGTAGAAAAATCACCGGAGATGCACCCATACAGAATTTCAGGGTCAATAAGGGATATATTGATATTACAAACACAAAACTATGGCTAATAAATATGTTTTCTTAGTTTATTTTTTCACCAATGCTTGGAGAAGAATGCATTCATGTATTGTAAAGTTGTTTGGAATAGCCCTAGTATTTTTTTTAATATATACAGTATATGTCAGGCAATTACAGTGAGACCTCCTCTCTGTATTGACGAGCATATACAAGCTACAAAGTCCCTTCACATGCTGCTGAATTAGACTAATTAATGAGTGAAGTCTTTGGACTGGAGGCTGCAGGTCTTTAGCAGAGTCAGGTTTTGTCTTTTGTCCTGTCTTCAGCCTCAGCAGTGTCTCATCAGACGACAGCATGTCTCTTCGCTTCATGTCTGACAAGAAGAAGAAGAAAAATAGAAATGAATCAGAGAAGAAATAAAAGAGAAAGAGGGAAGGAAACTGTCGCTTTTCTCAGCAGCTGTCAACTCAGCGCACGCACACACACACACCTTTACATACAGGTACAACGTGATGTAAACACACTGCAGAGTTGAAAGGAAGGTGTATGTGCGCGTGCATGTGTGTGTTGGGGGGTGTTGACAGATGCTGGGAGGAGGAGGAGGAGGAGGATCGCACTGGGCTGAGCGATGCTCTCCTTTTATTCTCTCTCTCTCTTTTCTTTCTCCCCGCCCCCACTGTGTGTGTGTGTGTGTGTGTGTGTGTGTGTGTGTGTGTGTGTGCGTGCGCGCGTGTGCGCGCGTCTCGTGATGGTGCTGTGCGGTCGGTTGGAGTGTGAATGTTTCTCTGCCGCTCAGCCAGAGAGGAGAGAGGGCGAGAGACATTTACTGAAAGCGTAGAGAGGGAGAGTGTGTTTCACCCCGCTGTGTGTGTGTGTGTGTGTGTGTGTGTGTCTGTCGCTGGTATTCACCGCCGGTCGACGGACGGACGGACGGACAAACGCCACACAGCTGTGTGTGTGTGTGTGTGTGTGTGTGTGCGCGCGCATCGGTATTTGTGTTTCGGCTCTGCGTGTGTGTGACAGTCACTGTGTGTGTTTGGGTGTTTTCGGAGCTTCGTTTTTTTTTTTTACCTCAGAAGAAGAAAACAGTTTTTTTTTCTTCTGCTGCAGCAGGAGAGAGAGCGCGCGAGCGACGTTCAGCTGCATTACTGCTGCGTCTGCTTCACCAACAGGAGCTGGTACGTGTGTGTGTGTGTGTGTGCGCGCGCGCGCGCGCTCTAAGAAGTCCTGTGTTGATTGATTATCTATTGGCTCTTGTTTTGATGAATTGTTCAGTTGTTGTCGGACAAACTGCAGCCAGCTGATATTTTGGTATCTTGACTGGACGGAAACGATTGATTATCATAACTGTTCATAGACATTTGTTTCGTATCGATGGTTGTGATCATTTACAGTAATCTTCTGTGTGATCAGTCTGCCGTTATTTTATTGGTTAATACTTTGAAACAGTGAAAATGAATTGGGGCATGGTTCCTTTTGACTAACTGATTGATTTAGTCTATAAAACATCAGAAAATAACGACCAAAGTGTCAAAGTTTCCCAAGAGTCCAAGGCGACGTCTTCACGTCTGGTTTTGTCCTAATGGAGACGGGCAGCGAAGCTTCAGTAAAGGTAGAGACTCGCTGTTTTTCTCAATCAAAGACTGAAATGATTGACGATCAGAATTGTTGCTGGTTCTTCAGTAGATGAACTGTAATCAGTCGATCATTAAGCTCCACTTAACAATATTATGTCTTTGTTATGTGCTGACTGTGAAGCCCTGAAACCTGCCGTCAGACCCAAAATGTCTCCGTTGGTCTGTCCACCTGTACGGCTCATGAAGTGAAGATCTGGTTCTCACAGCCTGCGGACGAACGCGGTGGCTGTATGAGCAGGATGCAGCGCAGTGAAACGATGAGGCTCGACGTGCTGATCAGACGTGAAGCCTGAAGTCCTCTTTTAACATGCGTAAACATTTGTTCAGAGGTGCCTGAGGACTGCGGTTCCCAGGTCAGGTTTGGTCCTGATGTAATCTGACGGCTCAGACTAAACTCGGTGTCATGAACGTCTGAGTGGAAACAGGATTTATTTCAGGGGTGAATCCTTTGATTTCATGTGTTTTTGCAGAAACCAAAGCTGGTCCAATGTGCAGCCAGTCGTTTTAATCTCTCTGCTATTTGATCTCCACGAGGCTCTGCAGTCTGTCTGAACAGCTGCTGACCGGCTGGTTAAAGTACAGAGGGCGCAGAGGGACAAATAACTTCAGAAACGTACCTTCAGAGTCTGAGCCGCTAACTCTAGGACAGAGACGCAGTGAAGGATTGAATAAGATACCTGCTGACCAACACGTAGCTTTGGCTGTTGGGACTTTGGGAAGCGAGATGTGTAATTTTGACCTGCACTGTAAAGCAGTTTTGAGAAAAGAACAGTTAAAATAATCATGTTAATACAGATTACAGCTTCGGGTGTGCGTGGACTTCAAGCTTGGCGCTCATCCTCAGAGCAGCAGACGAAGCTGCCTGATTCGGGCCTTCTGCCTGTTTTTCAGGTCATTCAGCACATGTCCTTGTATACACGCTGAGCTTATTAAATCAGGGTTTTGTCTTTGATGGCTCCTCTCCTTTTGAGTATTAATAACGGACATAATCAGGCATCCAGACAACAAAGTGAGACATTTGAAAATGTCGCTTTCGACTTTGGGAAGTTGCAACCAAACGATAAAACAGCGAAGTGTTTTAAACATTAGTTACATGTTAAAGAAGATATGGTTTATGTAACTGTGGAACAAAAACCAAAAACCAAGCCTATAGGTCGCTAACAACATACCCTGCCATCCACAGATTTGGCTCTCTTCCCAGGATTGTGGATCAGGGTCTTTTTGTGGGATTTGTTGCCTCCTCTGCTGCTCTGTGGGAGTGTCAAAAGCTTATTGGCTGTTGTGTTTAATCTGGCGTTGATACTCGTTATCTGCTGGCTGAGGTTTCTGGACTGTTGGACTAAAAGTTTGGAAGTAATCAAGGTGTGTTTTTTTTGTGTGTGTGTGTGTGTGTGTGTGTGTGTGTGTGTGTGTCCGTCAGTCAGCTGTGTGTGAGTTCGATGCTGTGTCCGGCCTCCTGCCTGCCTCTCCTCAGGGAGCTTGCTCAGTGGCGCTGCCTGCTGGGCTGGCACGGCCACCATGGAGTTGGTACCACTAGCGCCGCAGGGCTAACTGCTAACTCTGGACAGCAGCAGCAGCAGCAGCAGCAGCGGCAGCAGGGGTCAGAGGTCAGGGGCAGAGCCAGTCGCCCTGTCGGCCGCACCAAACCGCTGGCTGGCAGTCAGGTGAGTCTGGACCGGATGGAGAACCGTGGTGTAGCCGCTGGTCTCTGTGATTCTTGCCTGGTTTGAAGCAGCAGCTCCTGAGCGAGGCCGGCCCTGTGTTACTCTGCAGCAGTCTGAAAACAGCTGGATGCTGCTGCAGTGTGGAATGATACAAGTAAAGCTCCACTCCTGGGTGACGTGCACCAGTGCTGGATTTCTACTTGTT
Organism: Chaetodon auriga; assembly: GCF_051107435.1. Classification (NCBI taxonomy): domain Eukaryota; kingdom Metazoa; phylum Chordata; class Actinopteri; order Chaetodontiformes; family Chaetodontidae; genus Chaetodon; species Chaetodon auriga. The sequence continues at coordinate 419,078 of NC_135088.1, forward strand.
ACCTCCAGTCGTTGCATCAAAAGATAAAATAGTTGCCATGCTGATAGTCTCAGTATTCCACACATCTGTGCAGCGTTTGGCGTGTGATAAACCTTAAAAAACATGGATGTATTACACAAACTGCACGTCCTGGTCGGGATGCACAGAGCCACGTGTTTCAGTTCTGGTCTGCTTTTTTTCTGCAGTGATATTTTCTGTCTAAACGTCTGATTAAAAACAGCTAAATCACTACTTTTGGGGTAATTTCACACACTGTAAACACTGCAGGCTCTCAGGGACACGAGCAAGCGTTCCGGCTGTTTGTCCTGTTATGCATTGACGAGCTGATTCATCTGTTTTTGAATGAAGCTGATTTCATTATTGATCTAAAACAAACTGACTCCACTGATTTCCTGCTAATGAAAAAGCTGTGAACCACTCTGAAGTGAAGCTTGATGCAGGCAGTCCTTTTACCTCTAACCCATTTACCAGCCTGTCTCTCCACGCACGCACGCGCGCACACAGTGCTTTTAGCCTGATTGGCATCGATCGAGGTTCTGCAGAGTGTTTTTCTTGCTGGGTTGGTTTTTCAGCTCAGGTGACCTGATGGGTACAGGAGGTACGGTGTAAATGTGTTCCCACCAAACGCGATGTCGCAAGATCGCGCGACAAGATTACATACAAAGTCAATGCAAAGACGCGATTTGAGGCGTCATCGCGCCGGGCGATGCGCTGGAAAATCGGTCCCATCGCGTCTCCCCATCGCGGCATCGCTTCATCGCTCGAGTTGAAATAATTGAACTTTTGCGGCGAATTCGCGTGAAGCCTATCAGCTTTGAGATCGTCATCGACGTGCTGACGTACGGACGTCCTGGTGTTCTCTCGCCGCGCAAACCAAACCGCCAGAAACAATGGAGGAGTAGATAATTGTTGCCGTCACCGCTCACCCAGAGCTGTGTGACAGTTCCTGTCCCCTCTACAGGGTCAGGAACAAGAAAGACCAGGCCTGGGTGAGCGTGAGCGAGGTGTATGGACTATGGTGGTTAGCGATGGTGGGAAATGCTCCGCTCAACCGAAACTAGGAGCTGAAGGAGGTTAAAGAAGTTAGTGGTAATCTCTGTGGCTTTCTTACTACCTGACTCACTCAGTGCCTTATTGATATTAGTGTATTGATTGGCGCAACTGCAATTCTAGCCCTATATGTTTGAATAAAACAGGCTTTGAGGAATGACGACTGGAAAAAAATGTCCTCGCTTTTCTCAAACGTCCTTGCTGTCACACATACGCACACACAGAAAAGTCCTCCACCACTGAAGTTCTGTTTTCCATTTGTTGGTGTGAAGATGAAATTAGACCTTTTTTCTGCCTCATAGCTACAAAACAAAGATAAAACAGACGTGTAAATATGAACCATGACTGAAATTTTGACACATTTTGACTTCTGGAACTCTTAGTTTTGGCAGTTTGGCATCATTTTACTAAAGAGGCGTCATTTTTCATCCTTCTTCACTGGACGAGGTTTTTTCTGTCCTCACTGTACACCATGAAAACAAGCAGCACTTTGGTCTTAATGAATCCGTCCGTGTTCCAGCCTGCAGCCATTTTCAGGAAGCTGCTGCTGCGTTCTGACCTGCAGCTGATGAATATTTAATGAGATGAGCAGCGAACCTCCTGCTGTGTCACCTTCCTCTGTTTTCAGCACATGACTAATAGATGATTCTGATCGTTGTTCCAGTTATCAATAGATCAAATGGTGCAATGATGTCATTGTAGACACGCCAGGTAATGCGTCTTTTCTTATGAGGAAGTCGTAGTCTGGCTCCCTGCCTCATCTCCGAGGTCTTTTATTTATGATCCCAGTCAGCAAAGTTTCTCCGAGGGGAATCAGAAGACCTGCAGGAAGAACTAAAATATCACCCCAAGTGGAGTGATGAGGCTAAACTGGAACTATTTTCACGTGTGGATCCCATCCCAACTGGTGAAATGGGATCATGGAGGCCATGTTGAAGAAGAATGTGATGCCCTCAGGTGTAAACTGAAGGTTGGTAATCACTGGACTTCCCAGGAAGTCAGTGATCCAGAGCCGAAGGTCCAAGTCAAGCAAACCTTGGTTCAGGAATTGTTCCTGGAAAGTCCTTGATTGGCCAACTTCTGAATCCCTCTGGAAGTATAGGAGGCAGCACAGAAACTAAGATTACCAGCTGGAATCTGGGGGGAATAATTTTGCTTCCAGGCCTCTCTTGGAAAAAGCAGAATTGAGAAGTCTTGCAGGCTGCGGGGGTTGAATACTTGAGATTTCGCCTTCATGTGAATGTGTTTGTCTCTCATTCTGTCGTCTGGATGGGGTCTGCTCTTCATGTCAGGCCTCGCGTCCTCGCAGCGGGTCGTGTTGCTGTTTTCTCTCCTGTCGACAGATTCTGGGGCAGCTGCTCTGTCATCAGCCCGCTGCTGTAAATAAGAAATGTGTCATCGGGCCTGGGTAAACAAAACCAGAGAAAGAGGTTAGAATGATATATTCATGAATAGATGGAAGCATCCGCCATCCGTCATCCTCCCGCTGCCTGTTCCTGCTCCATCCTGCACACGTGGCGGAAACAAGCAGCCCAATCCTGCACCTCACCCTCCTGAAGCGAATCCACTCGCCGTGCTGTTGGAGACGACCGTCGACACCCAGCAGTGCGGCAGGAACAGCGTCCGTCCGTCCGTCCGTCCGTCACTGTGACAGACAGATGCTGTTAAATCCTGTCTGTTAAGCCAGCGTGTTCACATTCAAAGAGTTTGATCTGTGTGGTGATTTACAGCTGAGGTGATCAACAGTCGATTAAGTGGAAGCTCCAAAATGAATTCTAACTCACGTGAATACTTCAAAGAGAGTTTTACCTGTCAAAGTACTCATCGTAGTGATGTCATCAGGTACAGACTGAAGGTGTGGAGATCGAAAGGTGGTGGTGTTTACCAAGCAGGGAGGCTCTAATGAAAGACACTATCCAGTTGCATTATGGGAAATGTAGGATCCAGTGTTTGACCCAACTAGAGACTAAAAGACCATCTACACAAGGAATGCTAACAATAACGATAAGGACGTGAGCATAGACACTGATGAACGATAACGATCAATTAGCCATCTGACAGAAAATCAATCTGCAGCCATTTTGAGAGCCGATCGGTCGAAGGGGGATTTTTCTGTCTTTATATATTGGTGATGATTTCAGTTTTATTGTTTTTGTGCTCTGGTCCCGTCACAGTCCGTCTGCAGGGAAAATGTACTGCTGGTTTCTGGTGACCAATCAGTGAACAGGCTGCTGTTGCCTGCAGCAGCTGAAGTGAAGCTGACTGAGGATCTGCCTGTCCTCATGTTTATGGATGCTCTCTCTGTGCCATGATTCGTGTTCAGATGTTCAAAGAGCATCACTAACGCCGCCGCCTGCCTCCCTGGAGTCCCTCTCTCTCTTCCTGAGCTCCTCGTCGTCTCGCTGATTTCATTCCTCGTTTACTGTCCTCATCAGTGCTCCCCCCTCGTACGCTGCTATAGGCTCCCGGTCTGTCTATAGGTGCTGTGCTGTCGGAGATGAAAGAGGAGGAGGGAGAATCGCATCGCTGTGACCTTCAGTATCTCAACACATTTGAGAAGAAAGCTGCAGCCACACATTGTCATCTGCTCCTGAACGACCAGAATAGAAACACTCTGCGGCTTTATTTATATCAGCGCTCCATCTGGATCATTGAAACGAGGACTGAATGTAACACGCAGGCTGTTCTGCTCTCGGCTGCAGGCGACAGCTCGTACACAACGCAGTGCACTCAGTTTGAAGATTAAAGGCTGTGTTTGAAAATATGAAGCTCATTTGTGATTTATCGAAAAAATGTTCTCACAAACGGAACGTTGGATGGTTTGAGAAAATGATTGGACGATTTAAGGGGTTTCAAAATGGAGGGAGGTGCTGCTAATCACACGAGCTGTTGTTTTCTGCTCCGCTTGTGTTTTTCCTGCTGTGAAAAAGGTCAGAGAACCTGATATGAAACAACGGCGCTCTGATGCTGGAGACCGTAAGACTGACTCAAAGAAAAATAAAAGTGAACACAATAAGGAGGAATAATGAGCTGATCTCATCAAGCAAACGTTCAAAGTCTGAAAATGCCGGAGTACAGATGGTTTTTGTTTTTTGGTTCAGAAAACACTTTGCGTTTAATCCAAACTTGTGCTGTTGACTTTCTGTCGTCTAGCTCTTCCTCCCATCCTCACACATCCGTCCGCCTCCACACAGCTGCTGAACAGATTCAGCCCTCAGTCAGATATGCAGTGTCTGAGAAACAGCCAACAGCTGCAACATCATCAGAAGAGTTCATCCTCAAGTTAATACAGATTTTGCATCATAGAATTCATTCAGCCCTGTTGTTGCATATCGTTAGCCATGCTAACATGTGGCTCTGAACTCCTGTTCTTCTCCAAACAGGAGTTCATGAAACAAAGCCTTCATTGTTAATGTGTTCAATGAATTTGTTCATAATGACAGATTCACCAGACGTCTTGTTCTAGTTGTTCGTGGGTTCACGGGTCAGCAGGAAGGCGTCCACACGCTGAGCCTCTAACACGCAGTCCCGTCTCTGTGTCCTCCCCACAGTACTCGTCGGCTGGCTGTCTGCTGACTCTTCACCACAGCGAGAAGCCCGATCACGAGGAGGTATGCGAGTTCAGGCCGTACACCTGTCCGTGTCCCGGAGCTACCTGCAAGTGGCACGGCTCGCTGGAGGCCGTCATGCCTCACCTGATGCACGCACACAAGTCCATCACCACGCTGCAGGTCAGTTAACATCAGTGGGTCATGGTAGAACTCAGACCTGCTAGACATCACCATGTTAGAATTGTCATTGTGAGCATGTTAGCATTTAGCTCCACGTACAGAGTTGCTTCCTTGTCTTATTTTAATGTTTTTATATACATTATACATCATATTTGTAATTTATACCAAATTACAGTTCACCAAATAAAGGATCATTGTAGTTTGGACTAGAGGCCAAATGCTTGTTTGTGTCCAGGTCTTCATTCCCATGACGGTATTTTTCTCATATTGATTGTGAACAAATATGAGGGCTTGAAAGTGTCGCAACGAGCCGACTACCATCCACAAAAACGAGAGCTGAGACTTTCTTTGGAGGTCCGGATGTATAGGCTGTGATGTCTGTCTCTGCAGGGGGAGGACATCGTCTTCCTGGCGACAGACATCAACCTGCCGGGCGCCGTGGACTGGGTGATGATGCAGTCGTGTTTTAGCCACCACTTCATGCTGGTCCTGGAGAAGCAGGAGAAGTACGAAGGCCACCAGCAGTTCTTCGCTGTTGTACTGCTCATCGGGACTCGCAAGCAGGCCGAGAACTTCGCCTACCGACTGGAGCTCAACGGCAACCGCCGACGGCTCACCTGGGAGGCCACGCCACGCTCCATCCACGACGGGGTGGCGGCCGCCATCATGAACAGCGACTGCCTGGTGTTCGACACCTCCATCGCCCATCTGTTTGCAGACAACGGCAACCTGGGGATCAATGTCACCATCTCCATGTGCTGAGGGAGCAGAGCAGCGTTTAAGGCAGTCGCAGTCATACACAGAAGACGGGACATCACAACGGAGGCGCAATATAGGATCAGTTTGGGAGCCAGGGAGGTGTCGAGTTCACCGTCTGTCTGGTTCTGTGGTTACAGGGACTCCTCTGCTGTAAGTGCCCTGCAGTGTCGGTGGTACAGCTGGCTGAGCCGCTGGAGTCGTTTGTGAGGAAAAACAACATTTTAAGCAGTTTTAAAAGCTGAGAGACAACTTCTCACACAACCCAACGGCAGCAACTGAAGGCCAGCTCCGCCTGGGAGATGTCTGTGTTTGATCTGTGATGAATGACGGGACAGAACGGGTCGTCGCTCTGTCCCTCGATTGGGCGCCAGAGGAAAAGTGGAAGACCCTCCACCAGTGAGGAGCATGGGGCCTCTGTCCCTCTTGAGTCAGTGGAAAAGAGTCCAGACCTGCTTCTCTAGGCCTGGACATCTGGACTGGACAGAGACGGAGCTGTCCTCAGTTTATTCTCCTGAGCAGAAAGGATCCTGGTCTCATTTAAGGAAACAGATTCGTTACCACCGCAGCCCCATGAGCCTCTGTCGGGTTCGTCAGACCTCCTGTCGGCCCGACGTGTTCACGATATTCTGATCTTTGCTGGGAAAAGTTCTGCAGTTCTTGTGCTTTCAGCCAGGGTCGAGTCTGCAGCAGAGTCTATAAATGACACATATGTAAATTGATTACCTTACATTAGCTTATTGCACACGTGTGTTGTTGCGAGCTGATAACAGAAAACTGTAGTGCATTATAAGTTTACGTTCACACTGTAAAATGTCCCTCTTGGTCCCTTCTTTAATCTAAGAGATCAAGATTGTTCATGTTATGTGTTTGTACTAAAAAATGACTATTGGCTGACATGTCTTGATCTGATTTAAAGACAAAAGACAACAAAATGAAGCTGCGATCCAACTCCAGAGGCCTCGACCTGAAAAACGCTGCTGGCAGTTCAGGTAAAGCAGAATAATGTGAACGCACCTGTTCAGTAACGTTGTGCTCTAAGGAACAGAGCCGTGGGCTGCATGGGGCTAAGTGGACGGTTGCTGGTTCAAATCCCTGCAGCAGTTTATGTGTAGACAGTGACTGACAGCATCCTGCAGGGTTGTGACTGTACACTTGGGTTCACCGCAGATTCATCCTCACATATTTGAGGTCAATGCTCGACCTCTGGGGGAACCGACTGAGCTGTGGAATCCAGTTAATCCTCAGACCGTCTTTAATCTCAGATAAAAGCAGTGAAATGGAGGAATAATCCTCCGATCCCTCTTCCTGCAGTCTGTTTAGCCGCCAGCGCCTTACTTTTCTACCGCTAATCTCCTCTTCTTCCTGTTGAGCTCTTTCTGAGGGAGTCATGGTGCTGATGTGCTTCACCTGATATTTTTTCACTGAAAACCTGCCCAGGGAAATACCACCAAGACTGTTTGACTGAACTGATATCAGAAAAAAGAGTTTTCAAAAACTGCTCGTTCAAAGCCACACTGGTACCATGGTCAGACAATATTATCTTTATTTAGCTCAAAGCTCATGTGGCATGGTGGGTAAAAGAAAGAAAAAACGATTTCCCAACATTCCTTGTCTCTAAACCTTTGTAGCGCCTGACCAGGAAGAAACCAACTTCACCAGATACCTCTGACCACAGACACGTCTGTAACAGAACCGTAAACCCCTCAGACCTCGGCGGCGTTTCCTCTGTTTTTGTTCAGCGAGAAAAAAAAATCCTCCACCCCTGATGGAGATGGCGATAAATCAGATTCATTTCAAAGAGGCGTCGACCGCTTTGAGATTACAGACGCGAAAACTGAACGCTGTCTGTCTTAAAGAAAAAAAGTCATTGACGTATTTTACTTACAGGAGTGAGTCATGTCACAGATGGCTTTCTCATAAAATGCACTGACTGAACTGATCCTGAATCTGATTCCAAACTCAGCTGAAAAGTTGGTATCCCTGGTTATCTGGCAAGCTAATGAGTCTTAGCCAAGAAGCTAATTAGTTAGCTGGAAAACAAACCTTATCTGGCAAGCTAATGAGTCTTAGCCAAGAAGCTAATTAGTTAGCTGGAAAACAAACCTTATCTGGCAAGCTAATGAGTCTTAGCCAAGAAGCTAATTAGTTAGCTGGAAAACAAACCTTATCTGGCAAGTTAATTGGTCTTAGCCAAGACGCTAATTAGAAGAAAAAACAAACATCATCAATCAAGCTAATGTATATTAGCCAATATCAGTTGACTGCAGCGTGAACACACGCCGCTAACTTCACCGCTGAATAATAACCACAGAGGAAACGCTGCTCTCTGATAATCACTTCCACTTTACAACCTGCTGACTTTCTATGAAATGTTTGAAAATATTGTAAATGAAGTTATAATGACAGTATATTTTCTAAAAACAAAAGGCCGCTGCATTTATTCCTCATGCTAATTTTGAAGAAAACCTGAATCATGAGAAGATATCAGCTCTTTGATGAAAACTCAAAGGTACAAGATGCCTGTGGGCATAAAAACTCTTGGAAAGTAGTCTACATCTCCCAGGGTGCATTTCAGCAACAAAATCCAACCACAAAGTGTCACATCCTGTAAAAATTAGACTCTGTAGAAACCTGATAAAACATTCAGCAGTTTGGATTAATTTAGTGATGAATCTGAAGCTCATGGGCATTGTAGTATTTAGAGCCGTCCACCAAGCTGAAGTAAAAAAGATGTAAAATACAGTGATATCAAAATGGATGTATGAAAGCACTGCGAAGCTGCCTTTAAAAATCTGATTGTTTTTCCTAATAAATCTGTGAAGATCATCAGCTGTTATGGGAGTTTGTATCATGGCAGCAGGGCAGTAGATTAATAATCATCATGTGACTGTGAAATGAGGATGTTTTGATTCGACCTCTTTGTCCTCGGTGTTCTGCTCAGTTCTGTGGTCTTTCTATAATAAAAGGGTGCGGTTTGTTTCTCTGTCATTCTGATCTTTACTTCTTAATTGACAGTTCATCAGTGAGGAGCTGGTTTCTGGATGTTCAAGCTGATTTGGGTCTTAATGCTAAGCTAAGCTAACTGGCTGTTGCCTGTGGTGACACGCTGAGACGTGTGACTCCTCCATCACATCGCTGACTGTGCTTTTCTTACAGTGCAGGCAGACACTGGTTTCCATCCATGTCTGTATCGTGTAATTATCAATTGACGGCCGAAGCTTGCTTGAGCTGTGTGATTGAACACCTGAAGCATTCATTTTTAGCCTTGCACACTTCGAGCGATGGCAATGCTCCGTCTGCTCCAGATGGAAACATCTCAACTACTATTGGACAGATTGTGAAGAAATGTGGTTCAGACATTTTGTTTCAATGTGTCCAAATACCTGCATAACTAAGGACGTCCCATCAGCCTCAGTTGTACTCAAACGTTAGCATGACTGAATAATCTTAAGTCTTGTTGTAAATTATACAGTGAGAGAAAAAAAACACAGATGCCACAGGCGAAGACATTTCTTTGTTTTATTACAAAACTCATTCAAACAATACAAACATTTAAATTTTCTAGGGGGAAGATGGGAATGGATGTCACTGATTAAACACGTTTCACTTGGCAGCCGTCCTGCTCTGGGACATTTAGGAGATCTCTGCTCCCATCGACTGACTGGTTTACACTGAACTGGGTGAACTAAGAAAGAGTCAGCTGTGAATGAAGCCCAAAGGAACATTCAGGTCTCTGTCTGAATGACAGAAAGCATCTCTTTAACAGCCTCATGAATCAGTGTTAGTGGACCCAGTGCTGCTTTCTGCTGCACGGCCACGAAGAATAAATCAGTGTACTGTGTAATGAGGGCTGCAGCCTCTAGATGGCGCCAGCAGGATTTTACACTTCCAGTGCTCCGTCATTAACAAACACTGGAAAATGATGCAACGATATCAGCTTGAGTTTAACATTTACACGTTTTTACATCATCTGACCAACAGTTTCATCATCACATTACTGCAGCTGGTTTCAGTGTTTACAGGGACGCCCTGTCTGTCTGTCTCTCCTCCTGTCACTGTCTCTGTCTGTCTCTCTTCTTCTGTCACTGTCTCTGTCTGTCTCTCTTCTTCTGTCAGTGTCTATGTCTGTCTCTCTTCTTCTATCTCTGTCTGTCTCTTCTATCACTGTCTCTGTCTGTCTCTCTTCTTCTATCTCTGTCTGTCTCTTTTATCACTGTCTCTGTCTGTCTCTCTTCTTCTGTCAGTGTCTATGTCTGTCTCTCTTCTTCTATCTCTGTCTGTCTCTTCTATCACTGTCTATGTCTGTCTCTCTTCTTCTATCTCTGTCTGTCTCTTTTATCACTGTCTCTGTCTGTCTCTTTTATCACTGTCTCTGTCTGTCTCTCCTCCTCTGTCTCTGTCTGTCTGTCTCTCCTCCTGTCACTGTCTCTGTCTGTCTCTCTTCTTCTATCTCTGTCTGTCTCTTCTATCACTGTCTCTGTCTGTCTCTCTTCTTCTGTCACTGTCTCTGTCTGTCTCTCTTCTTCTGTCACCGTCTCTGTCCCGGTCAGTTTCTCTTCTTCTCTCACCATCTCTATCTCTGTCTGTCTCTCTTCTTCTCTCACCATCTCTCTCCCTGTCTGTCTCTCTTCTTCTATCATTGTCTCTGTCTGTCTCTCTTCTTCTATAACTGTCCCTGTCCCTATCAAACTCTCTTTTTCTTTCGAAGACTGTCTCTCTCCTCCTGTCGCCCTCCCTCTCACGATTCCTCCTCCTGTCTTCTTCTCTCTCCCTGTCTGCCTCCCTCCTCCTCTCCTCTTCTCCCCGGAGTCTCTCGTTCTCCCTCGCTCTCTGCCCATTCTGTTGTCCTCCTGGTGGCGCCCCCCTCTGGTTGTACTTGTCATAGGCGGCGTCCGCCTTTTCCTCTTTGATTCTGATGGCAGGAGGGGGAAGAGGAGGTGAGGAAGAGGATGAGTGCAGCACCTTGCTCCCCCTCTCTTTCTCCTTCTCGGCCTTCTTCTTCTCCTTCTTCTCTTTCTTCTTTTTCTTCTTCTCTTTCTTGTCTGAGGCAGAGAGCAGCAAGAGAAGAAATGAAATGAGGAGAACTTTAAGCCTCAATAGTTTGAAGCATTTATTCACAGCTTCACGGCTGCTGTAGTTACTGCCGTCTACCTGTAGAGAGCACAACAAAAGGATTACATTTAAGACAACAGGGAGTGACCTCACCTTTTTTGGGCTTCTTCACAGGGATTGTGTACTGCTCATCTTCCTCCGAAGAGGAGGAAGACTGCTCGCGGGCTTTGGGAGCGCAGCCGTCCTCCCTCAGTTGTTTGGTCACATCGTCAATGTCCTCTGTGTCTTTGGGGGGACGGTAGTCTTTAACGTGATCCACGCGAAGAGTCCGGCCTTTAATCTGACAGCAAACGCAGCACAGATTCAAATTAGCCAATGACAGCAACAACACAGAGAGACATCGCTGCTCCTCTCTGAACCTCCTTAACCTCCATCTGTGTTAACGAGCCAAAACTGACATTTTGGGAAACACACTCATTTGCTTTCTTGAGAGTTAGATGTTCAGCTTGATACCACTCTGATGCCTGAACGCTGAATATGGAACTGCAGCCGGCAGCTGCTTAGCTTAGCATAAAGACTGGAAATGGGGGAAACAGCCAGCCTGGCTCTGTTCAGGCTGACCAAATCTCTCCAAGTTAAAGGAACACCTGTGTCACCTTGATGCCATTGAAGTTGTCCACAGCCAGGATGGTGCTCCTCTGGTCCTCGTAGCAGATGAAGCAGAAGCCTTTGGACTTTCCTGTCTTCTTGTCACGCACCAGGTTGATGTTAACAATCTCTCCATACCTGACAGGTTTTTGGGGAGAAAAGGAAAGTGAATGCTCACATTCTCTGACCATGACTGTTTCAACAAGGGAGGACAAACGGGCGGTAACATTGCAGGTGTGTCTTAGCTGACTGAGAGAAAGGCTGCGGGAAACGTACTGAGAGAAGACACAGATGATGTCCCCTTCAGTCAGCTCGTATGGAAATCCTCCTGCCGGAGACAAACACCAACAGATCAGGCAGAAGCACAACACGGTTCATTGTCTCTCTATAAACCCTCCTTTCTTCCTAATATTAATAATGGACAATATTATGATCCAGTGGATGCACTTTTTCCTCTGGTATGAGGTTGATTTCCAGTAAAATATCAAACTGAAATCTGTAATCAAACATCACACCTATTAATTGCTTTATCTGAGTGTCTCCTGTTACATCTCTGAGACAGTTAAGTCTATTTTGACTGAGCTCAGTAGGAATCATGCAACCAGTGTCTGTATTCAAGCTCTCATTGATGACAGACCGATAAATATCCAGGCGCTGTCTTTGTACTCAGTGTGCCAGGAAACAGTCTCATTCACCCCAAGGTCGGCCTCACGTTCGTTCAGTTCGTTGATCAACTTCACCTTCGTTAGAGGACTGCAAACAGAGAAAAGTTTTTATTTATAAATTTGTTCTTATTCCTGTGAGGCTCGATTTATGATCATTTTAGGAGGTGGACCAGGTTTACCCTGGCCTTTGGGACTAAAGTCTGAACCTAAATGAGCTGACTCACAATAGTCCCCAAAATTCATTCTAAACACACAGATTCACAGATACTGGGAAGCTTCTAGTTATTCCTCACGTGGAAAACCCTTTACACCAGACTCCATTCAAACTCCGCCAGATTTTACGTTTCTCATCAAACAGGAAATGCACATGTGTGAGAGATACATGAACACATTTCGTACAAGTTTGGGCTCCACTCTTGAATTCGGCAAATCATCCGACCTCGAATAACTGAAAGAAAAACAATCCTCCTTCACCAAATCTGGCCATGCAGCGCCATTACACACAACAAAACTATGACTCAATTTAAATACGAACCAAAAACTGCTTGTAATGCTTTGTTAACGTCACATGTCTTTTGTTGGAGTGTGTTTACGGGCCGATTAAAATATAATGATTAGACTGAGAGATCTCTAACATGATTCGGAGCAACTGGAGTGAATGAGGAGATGTTTCGAAGCTAAGTTACCGACAATGTTAGTCAGGTAGCTGTTAGCACTGGCTAGCGGGTTAGTGAACATCGGAGAGCAGATGCCGGGACAGTATGAATTAAGGTAACAGTAGGTAAAAACGCAACCCATTATTTTAATATCAAAATGTGTACTTACTTCATGGTGAACTACACTGAACGGACACTTAAACCAGGCTTAATGCTATGGTTGAAAACGATCTTCTTTGCTGACTTGAGCCACTTCCGCAGGTTTTCCCGCTTCTGCTGCCACCTGTTGTTTGGATGACTCACTACAAGTTACATTTACATGATTCAGACGTATGCAAAATTAGATACCACGAGAAGCCCAACATAGTCATTTATACGAAAAACACATTATTTGACTAATGGTTAATTCTGTATAAACGTGTATTTATGTTGTCCGCCCGTACAGCAGGTGGCGTTGTGACGCTATTCGCCATCTGCTGACCCGGTTGGTAAACAGTAGTCGGTCAGTTGAGATGCAGACAGCTAATAAGACAACTAACTGTATTTAAGTTAGATTCCAGTCGCGCTTTTAACGCAAGCAGTTTTATCTGTAGAAACACGTCCGCGCTGAACAGTTTATCATGGATTCACATGAGAGCTCATATGAATTCTTAGAAGTTTAAATATGCCGCGATAGCCGGTTGCAGGCTACCGTTAGCAGTAGCTAGTAAATTTGCTTTCATAGCCAATCTTGGCCGAGTAACAGAGAGTTCAGGTATTCTGTCCTCTTCACTTCTTTACCTTTGTTTCACCACAAGCCCACTGCGGGTAAGTAGAGAACTATCTGGAGTCAGTGGCAACTTTTCGCATGCTAATAGTTGTAACATCTTGTAGTTGTAAGTTGTAAAATGACTCACTTAGCTAGCAATTCAGTCGATTATTGAACTTACTTACTTGTTATCAAATCTCATGTGCATGTTAGAAACAAGTTAAATAATTCCTCTCACTCTGGTATTTATGATAAATTCGGCAGAAGATAAGTCAGACTTGACGCAGCAGAATGTGTTTAAATTGGTCGAATATTAAGTGGAGTTTGGTGAGAGCTATTCCCCAGACCAAACAAACGGTACATGCCTAGTTTTAGCTAACTTCTACCGAATCATCCAAAGTGAAGCTGCGTATTATAGACACTGAATGAAACGGCAAAGTAATATTTTGTCAAATTACCGGGATTCAACTATCACCGGCAGAGGGAGCTAATGTACGTTTGATGTTGACCATGTTGTTTTTTTTTTGTTTTTTTTTGATGATGAATATTGAACAAAATAACCGTATTGATAATGTGAGCTGTAGTTGATATGGTTCTGTCTCTGTTTGTCTGTCTGTCAGCAGTATGATCTCTCAGATCTTCATCTTGTCCTCAAAGGGCGACCACCTCATCTATAAAGACTGTATCCTTCTTGTCCCGCCACTAAAATAACCGAGGCCACATGAAAAGTGTGTATTTGTTTTTGCCTCCTGGTCATTGCTTTCCATAGCCACCTTCCTTACACACCAAATGTATCTAATATTTATTCTATTTTATTATAGTATATGTAATATTTGTTATGTCTTATGCTGTACTCACACTAGTCTTTGTGATATTTTATCAAATATATTGCAGTACTATACTGTGCTGTTTTTTTCCATCATGTTTCTATATTAATATCATATATTATTTTGGTGTATGCTGTTGAAGATGGTATCATTAGTTTTACATGCTCTGTTTTTCTGTTGCATCTTTTTGTCACGTCCCCTGAGACATCTCATCATCTTCTGTACTGTGATTTACTTTTTACTCTTCACTGTTTATCTGTACTTATTTCTGCCTGTTATGTGTTTGTAAAGAACCACAATGAAAGGCAAGAAAGGTGAAACTACTCCTACATGACAGGCTGAATGTGAACATCGTGAACAGTTGCTCCAGTTCTAATCCTCAAATCGTTTGGGAAGACGACACAGATACCAAAATCAGTCACGCTGTGTGGAAGAGATCCTGCATTGCATCAGCTGGTGTGGAGGTGGCAGCTGAGCAACATGCACGAATCAGGAATGAAGCCTCTCGTTTTGCTGTCTGTTTGCTGAGCTTGTTTCGTTCTTAACCTCGCCACCAGTCCGCGGACAAGCAGGAAGCGACGTCGTCAGTATTTTCTACGAGAAGGTCACAGCACTGACCGGAGACCAGCCTCCAGTGGTCATGGTAGCAGCATGCCTGTCTGAGGATGTTATGAGGCCCTTTAAAGGGACAGTATTGAGTCTGAGGCCCTGCTGCACCTGCAGCTTCACTTAAAACCTTTACAAACATGTTCCATATGTTAGGACCATGTGTTCATGTTTATTAAAAAAAATATCCCAACATCTGGACTGATTTGAAGGCAACCCATTCACACAGAGAGCTGAGAGAACATCAGCTCACAAATCAACAAACCCAACATCAGGTCTGTGTTTTTCTCTGCAGAGTCACAAAGATCTTCACTTTGTCCACGTCAGGCAGGGAGGCCTGTACTGGGTCGCCACGACTACAGCTGACGCCTCCCCCTTCACCATCATCGAGTTCCTCAACAGGTATGTGTGCGTTTGTTTGTTTACACAAAGTCTCTAATAACAGTATTGACCACATGACCTATTGAAGGTTGTAAGAAATCTGGAATACAAACATTTAAATGAACGAAAAAACAAGGATTTTCAAGAGACAACCCAAGAAGAAAGAGAAGAAGAAGAAGAAAGTCCTGATCAGAACTGCGTTTGGGAGTCTGACTTGAGGGTGGCTGTGGCTTAGAAGGTCGAGCAGTCAGTGGAAATAATTAGCTTTTGATATCAGAAACATGAAATAAGGATTTTTGAGAAGTTGTTCGCTTTGCTTTTAAATATTTCCCCAAAAGACCAAAGCGAGGATTCAAAAGGATTTGGGTCGAATGCATTGATTTGATAATGCATTTTAATCTGCCTGCAGTGCAGCTGGTGGACAGTGAGGATGTGCCAGTTCAGATGTGTGTGTGTGTGTGTGTGTGTGTGTGTGTGTGTGTGTGTGTCTCCTCAGGTTAACAGCTCTGGTTAAAGATTACTGTGGCAGCCTGTCAGAGAAGTCGGTGCAGATGAACTTTGCCCTCATCTACGAGCTGCTGGACGAGGTCGTGGTGAGTCTCCCTCCCCTCGAGGGCTCCTCCTTGCATGCCAGGGTGGGCCTAAATGTGCCGCCCGGACCACCGTCTGTGCTTGTATGTGACGTCTCAGATTCGTGCTGAAAGTCAAGTGAAGAGTTAAGACCCTGATAGTTTTTAATGAAGCGTCAAAGTGCAGCTTTCAGCACGAGGGACGATCCTTTGCAGAGAGAGGCGTGTTTCTGTTGTACCAAACCATCAAGTGGGAATTATGGTGGTGCGTTTCAGTTTTCCTACGGCTGTGATTTGATATATGGGAGAAATTTGAAATGCAGGTGCTGATGCAGAGATGAGTGAGATTTAAGAGCTGCAGTGTAGTTTGTAATTGGCTTTTTATACCATGAAAGTTGAGAGGGAATAACATTATACACCAGAAAATAACCCTGTCTGTCTGTCTGTCTGTCTGTCCGTCCGTCCGTCCGTCCGTCCGTCCGTCTGCCTCTCTGTCCGTCCGTCTGTCCGTCCGTCTGCCTCTCTGTCTGTCCGTCTGTCTGTCTGTCTGTCTGCCTGTCTGCCTGTCTGTCTGTCTGTCTGTCTGTCCGTCCGTCCGTCCGTCCGTCTGTCCGTCCATCCATCCGTCCATCTGCCTCTCTGTCTGTCCGTCTGTCTGTCTGTCTGTCTGTTCGTCTGTCTGTCTTCTTGTCTGTCTGTCTGTCTGCCTGTCTGTCTGCCTCTCTGTCTGTCTGTCTGTCTCTCTGTCTGTCTGTTCGTCTGTCTGTCTTCTTGTCTGTCTGTCTGTCTGCCTGTCTGTCTGCCTCTCTGTCCGTCTGTCTGCCTGTCTGTCTGCCTGTCTGTCTGCCTGTCTGTCTGTCTGTCTGTCTGTCTGTCTGTCTCTCTGTCTGTCTGTTCGTCTGTCTGTCTTCTTGTCTGTCTGTCTGTCTGCCTGTCTGTCTGCCTGTCTGTCTGCCTCTCTGTCTGTCTGTCTGTCTGTCTGTCTGTCTCTCTGTCTGTCTGTTCGTCTGTCTGTCTTCTTGTCTGTCTGTCTGTCTGCCTGTCTGTCTGCCTCTCTGTCTGTCTGCCTGTCTGTCTGCCTGTCTGTCGGTCAGGACTACGGTTACATCCAGACGACGTCCTCTGACGTCCTGAAGAACTTCATCCAGACTGAAGCTGTCTCCTCCAGACCGTTCAGCCTGTTTGACCTCAGTAACGTTGGCTTGGTACGTTAATGCCACCTCACACCATTAGACTAGAGGTCAGAGGTCACCGAGGTTTGATTGGCCGGACTCTTGAAGCACAACAGTTTCGTCTCCCTGATGAGAAACACCTGAAATGAATTACATTTACAGTTTTTTTTCTGGCTTCCTGAGAAGGAAACTCTTTTCCTCCAATTTGTGTTTGTGTTGAAATTCCAGCATTCAGGACTTTCAGTGTCAACCTACAGCGTATCTCCACCAACAGTCTTGTCTTGTCTTGTCTTGCTGCAGTTTGGAGCGGAGACACAACAGAGTAAAGTGGCTCCAAGTTCTGCAGCCACTAGACCCATCCAGTCCAGCAGAGAGCAGGTACACAACATCACACCTGTAGTCCTGAAGCTGAGCATGAGAGGTGTGTGACACACAGCACAGACAGAGGAGTGGAAAACCCACCGCTGTCACACAGTTAAAGGTGCAGGGTGCAGCATTTAAGAGCCTACGCTGGCTGCTGAAGACTTGAAAGGTGCTCTCTGGAGTCAGGGTTTGGTTTGTCTGTTCTGGGCTACCGTAGAAACAGGACAGTTCAACATCTGTGGAAGAGGATCTGATCTTATATAAAGAGCTTATTCTGAGGTAACAAAAAACAACAGTTCTTATTTTTAGGGGATTATTCACTAATGAACACATAACGATGAATGTTTTGTTCCATTTCTGTCAATAGATTGCCCCAAATCCAACACTTTAAATCTTTATTTTCCAACTCACACTGCTTTTTAAAGAACAGCACAAGAGTCCTGACGGCTCAGGAAACATGTCGGCGTGTTTCAGACAGGGAAGTGCATCAAGTCTGTGAGGAAGTCTGTGGATTTCTGGGACTGTTAGTCGCTAATTTTCCAGGAGTATAATTTTGTCTTTTACAAACACACACATGAACATGAATAAACCGGAGACAGAAGCTCTTTAAGGCTGCTGAACTACATGGATTTAATGCAGAAAATGGAGAAGTTGCAGGATTATATTCAAGACTACTGTTTGTTTCTAATCTGTGGAAATATGTAGTCATTATGGATTTCAGACACTAGTCCACACGTTTGTAGAACAGAGAGAAGAGCAAACAGCACGTAATGATCCCATTCGTTTAAACCAAAGAAGAAACCACACAGCAAATGTCAGCCTGAATATGAAGGCCGTGTTCCAGTGTATAGTCGGGTCCCAGCTCGACTGAAGACTTCCTGAACCAAAGCAAACAGGCCTCACAGTTTCCATACGTGTGTGTGTTTTTCAGGGAGGGAAGAGCGAGATATTTGTGGACGTGATTGAGAGGTTATCAGTCGTCATCGGCTCCAACGTGAGTAACATCAGCGTGACCACAGCAGCGGTCTGCCTGAGACACCTGAGTCATGAGAATCGACGCTCCTCTCAAGCATTAAAGTGTTCTTACACTGTCCTGCTGTTTAAAGCCGTTAAACTCGCTGACCTGGATTCTGTCTGCTGGCTGATAATGATGATGATGATGATGATGATGATGATGATTTGTGCTGCAGGGAGTTTTGATGAAGGCCGACGTCGAGGGAGAGATCAGAGTCAAGTGCTACATGCCGAGCTGCTCAGGTGAGTTTCAGCTTAAAAGGGGTCGACACTGGGGGGCGCTGGTGAGCTGAAAGAAGGAACAAGGCTCTCTGTAACGACTCTGGGAGAAAAACGCTGTTTGAAACATCCAGTCAGAGTCTCAGACCTCCAGTTTACAACCAAGAGCTCAGCATCTCATCCCAGTGTGTGACTCCTGTGGTTCCACAGGTGTGTCTGAAATCTAACGTGCTGTCCTTCTCTAACAGAAATGCGAATCGGTCTGAACGAAGAATTCAGCATCGGCAAGTCCCAGCTCAGAGGTGAATCACACACACACACACACACACACACACACACACACACAGATACAGAGTCAGATTTCGACCAGACTTCCTGCCTCCACCCATTGAAGTCACATGCTTCATGTATGTCATCATGTATTGTGAAGTCTGTTGCATTGCTTTTTATCCACACACCAAAATGTCATATTTTGAGGTTATTTTTCAACTTTCAGTCACTTATTTATAATGACTTGTCACCAAATGCATCCAAAAGCTAAAATAAAGCTCGCTGAACATTCAACATTGACTCCAAAGCGCCCTGGATGTGTGACGTTGACTGAACACCTCCAGCTTCTTCCACACAGAAACCAACTACAGTGAACAGTGTGTGTGCTGCAGAGTGTGTGTGCTGCAGAGTGTGTGTGCTGCAGAGTACAGACTGTTTATTTATGAGCTCAATCATCGTTTGAACTTCGATGAAGTGGAGCTTCATTTCTCTTCTGTTTCTTCATATCATATCATGTGTTTATACTCACGAGGCTCTGTGAGTGATCCTTCGTTTCCCCTGTTGCAGATCTCCTGGGACATGGTGTGTACGTTATCCTGTACAGCAGTTACATGCTGCTGGGTTCACACATCCAAACATTAGATTTGGTGCAGAGTAATGAGTGGGAATATTTCCATGGTGAAAATAATTCCACTGGTTGCAGCAGAGCTGGAAGCAGGGACGTTACAAAGCTGTGACCTGGTTTAACTTGACTTTTCAACCAGATGTATTCAACAAAAACGGATTCAGAAAGTAAAACAAACACAGTTTCATTTTTGTTTTTGTTTTTTTTTTGTTAAGATCTCGTCAGCTTCATTAAAAACAGGTGGACTTCATTTCCTCCAGTATTTCATTTCCTCCCGTTGTTTTTCATGGCAGTTGACAGCGCTGTCAAATGGGCGACAAACAGTGGCTTTGTGTCTTTATTTTGGTGTCTCGTGACCTTATTTCAGGGTGGATTTAAAAGTCTCTTATGCTTGGCTTTCTGAGACCTGCACGTACTCTGTGGACTCATGACCATGATAATGGATGGTGCTTTTATTACCTTTATAAGTGGTTTATTTTGAAGATCTGTTGAGTGTTGCCCTGATTCTTATATAGCAGTCTTGTCAGATTTGACAGGATGCACTGCTTCTGTTCTGGAGTCTGTTTTTATTGACAGCTCGTGATGGAAGTGGTCAGAAAAGTGTGAATTTTAAACAACAAGCTGGGCCCACAGTAAACACTAAAATCAGCCATTTGGCTTTCGCTGATGTGAAACGTGTTTCGTGCGGTTTCAGGCTTTGAATCGGTCTCCGAGCTGCCGTGTCTTTGCGTCTTCAGGTTACGGGGCCGCTGTTCGCGTCGATGAGTGCAGCTTCCACCAGGCGGTCCGACTGGACGAGTTCGACAGCCACCGGATCCTCCGACTCTGTCCCAGCCAGGGAGAGGTGTGCACCCTCTGTACTCTACCCACCGTGTCTTTGGCTTTATGCTCATTGGTTTGGACTGCTGTTTTTTTCGCTATGTGAAACCGTGTGCCGTTAAAAATGATATGATTATAGTTTAGAAGTTACAGAGATGCGTTAAAGAGACGTCTCTGAAAGAGTTTCAACACAAAGTGAACATCATAACCTTCGTGAAGGAGGCCTGACTGCAGGGCTGTTGGATTAGACTGCAGTAGTTTAGGTTAGTTATGTCTCTGATCAGCTGAGTGTGAATGACTCTGAGGTCTCCAGAGTCCCAAATCTTCTAAAACAAAATACTCAACAGCTCATATAACTAAATACTTTGTTTTCCTGCTGCAGAGCTTGAATGTCTTCCTGCCTTCAAAGAGCATGATGCCTGTTTTAAATGTTTCACCTCATTAATTGCAAATCACTCACACTAATAAACATAATCCCATCGGGTTTAGACCGATTGCCCTCCTTCCTATCAGACGTTTGCTACGTTTCATTTGTGTGAAAACGGACTCATAACACGGAATGTAGAGAGATCATCCATCATAGTGAACAGTTAGTGTCCTGTAAAGTTGATTTTGTCGCAGTCGGGCAAACGTCTCTCCTCGTTGGTGTGTTCAGGGACACTCCGACATCTGAGACATGGCTCAGCACTTGAACTTGAACCATGTTTGGTTGTTTTTATGTCTGTTTTCTGACGGCAGCGCTCCTGAACTCCTGAACAGAAGAAGGTGACAGTGTGTTGTGTTCATGGTTCACGTCAGGTCATCGACTCAATAAAACTTTATTGTCCTGAGAGGGATGACGGCCTGGTTATACTTCCTCGTTGCCAGTTTGTTGTCACATTAATCAGTCAGAGTGATACGAGAACAATGATCCCTCCGTGTGACTAAATACCAAACGACTGGGCTGTCGCAGCCTGGTTTTATGTCGCCACCCACTTCTTTGATTCGTTGGTCGATCAGCGTTGTGCTCATCGACGGCCTATTGGAGCTTTGTAGGTGAGATTAAGAATAAGACACGAGCTTCCGCTGCTTTAACAAAAGTATCCAGGAAAGAGTAAACCCAGATGAATACATCCAGTAATAAATGTGAAAGTAGCGCAGCTTGTTGGTGAGAAGCTGCCGTGTCTGTGTGGGTTCCTCACAGGTTAGTCTGAGGTGCCGTGACAGCACAGTCGCCCTGGGTAGCAAATTTAGACCCAGAAAGTTCTGTTTGAGCTCTTCATCCGTCCCTCTCTGAAACATTATTCTGCTCACTCATCAGTGGTTCTCTTCCTCCTCTTCATCTCCGTAATCTCTCTCTTGTTCTTCCTCCTGTCGCAGCAAACAGTGATGCAGTACCAGCTGAGCGATGACCTGCCCTCAGCTCCTCCTTTCCGTCTCTTCCCAACCATCGAGAGAGACAGCGGAGGAAGGTTAGAGTCCCTCCGTCCAGTCCAGTCCCACAGTTCCCACAGTTCCCACAGTGCAGTATATCAACAGCTGTTGGCCGCATTCTCTTCCTTCCTTTTGCACGGCTGGCCAAGCTCAGCTGATGTGATGTGAAGACGTCTCAGCATTTAAAACAAGCGGACATCAGACTTTGTGGAGTGTTTGAAGAGAGCTGTTTTAACACTGATGTTCAACAGTCTCAGAGGGAGAAACACGACAGCCTCCACCTGCCGACCCACACCTCCTTAACACATCATTTAACGTCAGTTTATTTTATTTTTGTAGTTCTATCAATAGTTTGACGTTTTGGGAAAAACACCTCCTGTACTCACTTTCACGCAGAGCTAAGATGAGAAGGCTGATACCACTCTCATATCTCTCCTTTAAAAGCTACAGATAGAAACCAATTAGCTTAGCTTAGCACAAAGACTAGAACCAGAGGGAAACTGCTAGCCTGGCTCAGTTCAAAGCATTTTGATGGGCTTATTATTTCTGCCAGCCAACCAGTGGAGACAAATAACGCCTCATTTTTACACATTTTGTCCAGATTAAACTAACGAGGTTCCACAGGTTAATCAGTGAGTGCCTTGAAAAAAACCTTACCTTAAAGTACCTTAAAACTGTACTTCAGTAATGTACTTGGGTTAATGTATTTGGTCACATTTCCCCAGTGGATACACTGATGTGTGTTTGATATGAATTTACTATTAACAAAATACACAGTTTCTATTCGAGCAGCCACGGCAACATTAACATACAAGGCTCCCAATAATCCGTCAGTATAATTGACTTGTGATGGTGTGTTTCTGCGCTACCTGTACAGAAGTGAAGGATCTGAATCCTGTGTGTGTCCTCGCTCTGACTGCGCCTCAGAGACAGAGGTGTTTTGTTTTAAACTGAAATGAAAAGGTGAAAAGCTCACTGCTGATGCTTTTCCTCTGCAGGCTGCTGATGTACCTGAAGCTCCGCTGTGATCTGCCACCAAAGAGGTCAGTTTTTATTTCATCCAGTGCATGAAAATACCTCAGCAAGCTGTAAAAACATCCGTCCCTCCACTACCCAACTGTAAAGGCTTCAGAAAACATCTTCTCTGCAGACATGTTCTTAGATCGACCACAGGTGGTGCAGGTGTGCCGCAATAATTCAGGTCCTGAGTTCAAACATGCCTCGAGCAGTTAATCTGCCAGAAATACAACAGAAGAAGAAGAAGAAGAAGGACTGAAGTATATCCGTTCACAGAGCAGCTTCTTTTAAAGGATAAAGGTTTTAAAGTTAAAGTGCCAGCAGTGAAAGTACACAGTAGTATCAGCTTCATGTAGTGCTATCAATAATTATTACGGCATAATGAAGTCGTTTCTGCTGGTCAGCTTTAGGATGAATGCAATCTAAAGCTGCATGCAGCTCAAACTTTGTGCTAGTTGTAAGAAAAATGTTATCTGTCTGCTGAGAGCAGCTTCATGGAAGTGATATTTGACAGTTCTTGGCGTTTTAAAGATTATTCTATGACGCTAAGACAGATTCCATATTCTGTTAGCGTTCAGAGGCTGCTGCCTCTGTAGCTGCCAGGCCATGTTCGGTTATACTGAAGTCATAAAGTCAACGATCACTCAGAGTTAGAGAGCATAACTCTGAGTGTTAGAGATCATGACTCTCAGTGTGAGTATTCAGATGGATGATTCTTCAGGGCTGCTCTGAGATGGGTGCATGTCTCCATACTGTTAAATGTGTTTGTTGATTACCGTAAACCTTCGGTATGCTCCACTGGGGCACGCACACAGATGTTGCACATGTTAGCAGGAAGGAAAGAAATGCAGAAATATAATCCAGTACACTGTCAATGTGGTTTTACTGTCTCCTGGGATTAAACCCTACACTCACAATCAGAGGCGTGATCCCCCCCTGGCTTAGGCCTGGTGCAGATAATAAACATATTGAGGATTAGATGATGATGATGATGATGATGATGATGATGTCATTGTTTTCACAGCGCTGCCATCAACGTCTGCGCCACCATCCCTGTTCCTAAAGGCTCTGTGAGGTGAGACGCTCCCATTCAAATGTAGCTGCTCTCCCAAAACTGATGTTTGTTATGGAAATCAGCGGGTGTGACAGAAACCTTCCAGCTGCAGCGCGACGCGCTCTCACAGTCTGTTTACTCTGGGTTTGAATATGACTCCTGTGTCGTCCGGTTGTCGTGGTGGTTGTTGTTGTTTGTTTGTGACCCAGTTGACTCAAAGCAAAGCTCAGTCCAGACAGAGGAGGTCCCCAGATTTCCTCGTCTGCGTGAGGAAACTGGGTCTGCTTTGGAGCGTAGCTTTGTTTTACATGGCAAACAACGCGAACAAAGTAGGAAGCATCACAGATGGAAGGTCTCCTCATTTGTTATTTAAAGTTATGGAAATGGAAATCAATGATGGCGCAGCGGCTGTAGCTGTCATACTGGAGCAGCAGTAGACTAATTCCAGATCTAAGTTAGAGCACAAGCACATTAATTCATTAACTGAATAGAAAAACCTGAACCCAAAAGCTGCTTTTCCAAAACGTTGGTCAGAGGTTATTAATCTGAAATGACCATGTGAGCTGCTCAGTGAGGCCGCTCAACCTTTAGACTCCAGACCTTTCTAAACAGAGATCCCATAAGGAAGATAAAGAAGACGCATCATTACCCCATCATTAGTACACTGTGTGTTTAACTACAGCACGTCAGCATTTAAGATGATCCATCACAGGTGGACACAGCCTCATCCTCCCCAGTCACCATCTATCAGATAAGCCAACACATTTTCATACAAAAGTTCATTTTCACACTGAGCGAGTTCAAAGTAGGTACAGCAGAAGGACAAACAAAAAAAAAATCCACTTTAATATACGAGGATGGGATTTAAGTGGCAGGTGGAGCGAGGGAGCAGGAGCTCGGTGTGTCTGTAATTATTCCTGGGGTGGAAAATGACCCACATAAGAGCTCCGGACAGGATTAAAATGACTCTGACCAGAGCGGCGATGTGAAAGTCACCTCCCTCCTCCACCTCCGACACAAACACCGTCTGAATGGAGCTTCGGTCTGACACGTGACTGTGCTCCCACTTCATTTCAGCTGGCTGTCCAACCCGACTGCAGAAGAGTTGGGACGCGGTGGAAAACCTAAATGAAAACACAATGCAGTGACGAGGTCATTTTGGGGGGATTTACATGAGCTTAGTGTTTACGTTGTGGATTTATGAAGAATCAGAGGGCAGATATTTTGTTGGAAGGCCAGATTTCACCCATGTGTGTGTTTGTGCGTCTCTGTTGTAACTGCTGCTGTGGTGCTTCACGTGTCGGTGAGGAAGTCCAGTTTGAGTCGGTGAAGAACGGCTTCGTGATGCCCAGAGACGGGATTACACAACACTACAGAGTTATCAAGGGAACAGTTGTCTTATCGTCTGTCCAGTTCATTGTAAGATTAACAGAAATACAGCGCTCATTTTGTCGGGCGGCCTGCGTATGAACACGTATCGAACTTCATGATGCTCATGAACACAGCAGCCAGTCCTGACTGAAAACCTCTCTGTAGCTCATTTTGGTTGTGCTGGAAGTGATGAAGCTACGTCATCCCAAAGCCCTCGGATTATCTATCAAATCACCTGTGAAAGCTTTCTGCCTCCCCGCTTCACCTCCACGTCACCTCTGCACCACCTGAGCCTCAGCGACCTCTGACCTTCTCAGGGCTCACCTGTAGTTCCTGACGTTGTTGATGAACATGAAGTTTCACTGTGGCGGTGTTAGGTGGGCAGGTGAAGCAGGTGAACTGAGGTGTGTGTGTTAGGTGGGCAGGTGAAGCAGGTGAACTGAGGTGTGTGTGTTAGGTGGGCAGGTGAAGTAGGTGAACTGAGGTGTGTGTGTTAGGTGGACAGGTGAAGCAGGTGAACTGAGGTGTGTGTGTTAGGTGGACAGGTGAAGCAGGTGAACTGAGGTGTGTGTGTTAGGTGGACAGGTGAAGCAGGTGAACTGAGGTGTGTGTGTTAGGTGGACAGGTGAAGCAGGTGAACTGAGGTGTGTGTGTTAGGTGGACAGGTGAAGCAGGTGAACTGAGGTGTGTGTGTTAGGTGGGCAGGTGAAGCAGGTGAACTGAGGTGTGTGTGTTAGGTGGACAGGTGAAGCAGGTGAACTGAGGTGTGTGTGTTAGGTGGACAGGTGAAGCAGGTGAACTGAGGTGTGTGTGTTAG
Source organism: Chaetodon auriga (assembly GCF_051107435.1). NCBI lineage: Eukaryota > Metazoa > Chordata > Actinopteri > Chaetodontiformes > Chaetodontidae > Chaetodon > Chaetodon auriga. Next base: position 444,924 of record NC_135088.1, read on the forward strand.
GTGGACAGGTGAAGCAGGTGAACTGAGGTGTGTGTGTTAGGTGGACAGGTGAAGCAGGTGAACTGAGGTGTGTGTGTTAGGTGGACAGGTGAAGCAGGTGAACTGAGGTGTGTGTGTTAGGTGGACAGGTGAAGCAGGTGAACTGAGGTGTGTGTGTTAGGTGGACAGGTGAAGCAGGTGAACTGAGGTGTGTGTGTTGTGGCTTCAGTTTGTCGCAGGAGCTCAGCAGTCCGGATCAGAGCGCTGAGCTGAAGCTGCAGAGCAGAGCTGTCGACTGGCAGATCCCTCGTTTCCCCGGAGGAACTCAACTCTCTGCTCTGTTCAAGGTGACCACACACACACACACACACACACACACACACACACACACACCAAAACAAGTAGTACATATTTAGCTGAGCCAGCAGCAGTCAGTCAGTCTGTCCAGCACTTTGGTCCAGACTGAAACGTGTCCTCAGCTGTTGGATGATTGTGATGAAATGTGGTGTAAAGGTCACTGGTGTTTGAGTGGTTTTCTCTGTGCTTCAGCCTCTCTGTGCTTCAGCCTCTCTGTGCTTCAGCCTCACTGTGCTTCTGCCTCTCTGTGCTTCTGCCTCGCTGTGCTTCAGCCTCTCTGTGCTTCAGCCTCGCTGTGCTTCAGCCTCACTGTGCTTCAGCCTCTCTGTGCTTCAGCCTCTCTGTGCTTCAGCCTCTCTGTGCTTCAGCCTCTCTGTGCTTCAGCCTCACTGTGCTTCTGCCTCTCTGTGCTTCAGCCTCTCTGTGCTTCAGCCTCACTGTGCTTCAGCCTCACTGTGCTTCAGCCTCTCTGTGCTTCAGCCTCACTGTGCTTCAGCCTCTCTGTGCTTCAGCCTCAGTGTGCTTCAGCCTCTCTGTGCTTCAGCCTCGCTGTGCTTCAGCCTCAGTGTGCTTCAGCCTCTCTGTGCTTCAGCCTCTCTGTGCTTCAGCCTCTCTGTGCTTCTGCCTCGCTGTGCTTCAGCCTCAGTGTGCTTCAGCCTCAGTGTGCTTCAGCCTCTCTGTGCTTCAGCCTCTCTGTGCTTCAGCCTCACTGTGCTTCAGCCTCTCTGTGCTTCAGCCTCACTGTGCTTCAGCCTCTCTGTGCTTCAGCCTCTCTGTGCTTCAGCCTCTCTGTGCTTCAGCCTCACTGTGCTTCAGCCTCAGTGTGCTTCTGCCTCTCTGTGCTTCAGCCTCTCTGTGCTTCAGCCTCTCTGTGCTTCAGCCTCAGTGTGCTTCAGCCTCACTGTGCTTCAGCCTCTCTGTGCTTCAGCCTCTCTGTGCTTCAGCCTCAGTGTGCTTCAGCCTCACTGTGCTTCAGCCTCTCTGTGCTTCAGCCTCACTGTGCTTCAGCCTCAGTGTGCTTCAGCCTCAGTGTGCTTCTGCCTCTCTGTGCTTCAGCCTCTCTGTGCTTCAGCCTCTCTGTGCTTCAGCCTCTCTGTGCTTCAGCCTCACTCGCTGTGTGAAACAAAACGTGCAGCGGTCTTGTTAATGGTGATGGAGCATGTTGTACAGTCTTCTCTGTACAGCACCAGTCAGCTGTGTGTAAAAACTTCACTCTTGCTCTCTGACGTGTAATCCCCGCCCTCCTCCTGTGTGCTCCTGCTTTCAGCTGGAGGTCCCCGGCCTCAGCTCGGCCTCCATGCTGGAGGTCGGTCCGATCGGCCTGAGCTTCGAGCTGCCCAAGCTCACCGTCACTGGGCTGCAGATCCGCTTCCTCCGCCTGTCGCCCGTCCAGCCCGGCCCGTCGCAGCGCTGGGTACGATACGTCACCCACTCCGACTCCTACACCATCCGGGTGTAACCTGCCAGTGTCACTGCTCACAGCCTGATTAATCACCATCATCACTTTCATGATGATTAGTTTCACTGGCTCATGAAACTTCCTGGACACATTAAATCAAACAAGTAATGCATTTTTTTCTTCATCTGTGTTGTATATTATTTTTTTAGCTTCTCGTTCAGTTAGATATTTATTCCTGCTTTAAAACCTGAATTCAAATCTGTGTAGACTGAAGAAGTGTTGGATTTATTTTTCATCACCTGATGAGTTTGAGAAATTCCGTAATTGGTTTGAGTCTGAACATGAGATTTGTTGAACAATGTAGAATATCATCAGATTTATCCTTTAAGAGTGAGATGGATTAAAGCTGGTGTGTAATGAGAAAATACTCTTTAAATTCTGAAATCCTAAAACGTATTCGTGTACCTCCTCATGCACACACACACACACACACACACACACACACAGTCTGTAAATAAATGTGAAGTCATGTTTCTTCTGAATGTGACCTTGTTTGGAACGTGTTTCTGTTTTTACTCAGTTCTATTTTAAAAAGCTGATCTTGAACATTTATTGCCACGAACTCAGCATCTTAGCAGCTTCGGTGCAGAAGTATCAAATATAATCACTCGAACCAACAGGAAGCTTCAAAAGCAGAACTTCACCTTAAAAGCTGGTGAGAAGATTCCCATTTTTGCTGATTGACTACAATGATTTTGCCCAGTGACCCGTTTCACTTCTGTTTTTGGACTCCTGTTTGGTAAATCTTCAGTCTCTGTGGTTTGTGTGGCTTTTCACCATTGTAAAGCACCTTTTATGCTTTTTAAAAGCAATTTAAGTCAAGACAAAGAACATGTGGTGAGATGACTTTCTTATCCTCTGATGGAGCGAGTGAAGATGAACCTTTTCCTGATCCCTGTGAGGAAGCTGATGCAGGTCTGCAGCAGTTTGCAGTGACAGGATCCAGCAGAAGGAAAAGATCCTGGAAGAGAATCAAGACGTTTGTACAAACACTGACAGGAGTCTGCTCGGCCCTGCATACACTGTTTAGAAATGCTCAGTACAGTATTTTGGATTCATTTCAAACTACTTAGAACTGTTTGTGGCTCTGAGCTCAAAGCCCTTTGGTTCCTACTGAAGACGGACGAGCTCAGAAACACACACAGCCGCTCACTGTAGTTTTTATCAAACGGAAGGAAATGGTGCATTTGTTGGATGACGCTGACTTGTTGCACAAATACCAACAAGTTGGGGGGGGGCATTCTGCATAATAAGTACTTTATTTTGATGCTGATACTTACTTGTAATAGTCTGTCTATGCTGTGAATTAGTATTTCTACTTTTATTTAACTAAAAGATCTGAGTTCATCATTTATCCTATTGATATTTTGTGTTAATCTGAATCCGCAAAGTAAAGTTCACAAATTAATGTAGTGGGGTAGAAGTATAAAGTAGCAGAAAATGGAAATACTAAAGTGCAAACAAGTACAAGTACCTCAACATTGCACTTAACTACAGTGCTTGAGTAAATGTATTTCCCACCATGACAATAAATAAGCTGATACAAAGCTCCCCTGAAACACTGAAACAGTAAACACTGTCATTTTTATACAAATGTTGTTCTACTGATTAAACAAAGAGAGAAAACATGTTCAGAGGTGCCGGTGGGTTGATTCTCTTTTCTTTGGACAGAGACAGGCGAGCTGTTTCCAGTCTTTATGCTAAGCTAAGCTAACCAGCTGCTGGCAGTAGCTTCAGATTTACAGTACAGACATGAGATACAGTCCTGTAGGTCAAAGTTTTGTCCTGACCACTTAACACCTAACACTACTACTACTACTACTACTACTACTACTACTACTACTAATAATAATAATAATAATAATAACAACAACGTAATACGGTTCCCATAATTTGTAATAACTGAATTTCAGGGGAAATCTGTGAAATATGTTATTTATTTATGTAAAAAAAAAAAAACCGAGCTAAAAACAGAGTAAATTAACAGGAGGCGACCTTAATGTTTATCAAATTGAAGTTCTGCACATTTTCCTAATATTTCCAAATCAAGCTGTAGAAGTTCATTGTTTGAGAAGAGCAGGTGTGAAACTGATGTGTGCGCAGTGATGAAGCATCAACATGTCAGATCCACAGTCACTCTTCCTCAACAATGAATCATCCTTTGTCTTTTTAACATTTAGGCCTAATGCTTCTTGTTGTCATATATCTACGTTGCGCAACGTGATCTGCAGCCTCTGCACAACACACACACACACACACACACACACACACACACACACACACACACACACACACGGAGATCCTGCTTTTGCGGAAGCCAGAGGAGCCGAGGCGGCGCTAAATTAAATTAGCATACTAACTAGATAGCTCTGCGCCGATGTGGATGGACGGGTGAACGGAGCTTCCTGAAGAAATACACATCCTCTAAAATCAAGACACCGCTGATTCCGGGCTCATTTTGTTGGGATCTTGCTGCCGTCCGCCTGCCGAGGAGATGGGGGACAAGGCGGGCACCAGGTAGGACGGCTAAGCTACAGCGGCTAACAGCTAGTTAGCATCCGTTCTCACGCACTTTGCTAACGTTAGCCGTGCTGCTGCTGGCCCGAGCCGTGTAGTTTTTCCCAGCCTGTGCAGCAGAGATTTTCCTGCTTTATAAGAGAAACCGAGACAAATATCACTGAGCGTTGCCCTGGTTTGTGTTTGAACCTCCAACACGATGACCTCGTTCGTAGGAGGCGAAGTTAGCCCAGCAGGGTGGGGTTAGCTAACCGCGATACGTCTCCTGTGGACAAGACGGTGCTCCAGCCTCCGATCAGAAATATGTCAAATCTCGATATCTCGCTAATGTACGTATGTAATAAAAATGCAAACAACTGACAAATCATTCACGGCAACTGTTTAATGCAGTGCACATGTAACACATGCTGCAGCACTTGTTTGAAGATTAAATGCATTTTAGGGTTGTAGAAAGGAATTCCCACGGTGGTTTTCCAACAAAATACGGCCGTAGTGGGCGGAATCGACCAATAGAAATGTAATAGATAAATGCCGGAGTTTATTAAATTAAAGGGCTGCTTGGTGGATGTTACCAACGCCGATTTTTACGAAAGACTTAAATGATGCGCAACACGCGGAGTTGTGTTTTATTCTGTTGACTACAGAAGGAATGAATACAATTAAATTATTTTCGAATGGAGTTTGGTTCGGTCGCGCATACTGAGCGGCTATCTGGGTTAGCCTGCTACTAATAGAAGCTAATTTCAGGTATGAGGGTACCGCAGTCTTATGCTAATTAGTTTTAAATGTGTTATGGCGAGTTTGAAGACTTCTCCTTTAAATGTAGCTCTTGCTAACTCGTGTGAATGAACGCGGTTTGCTTTAGAGACTGTTTAATAGCCCAAGTGAGCAGGTAAACAGTGGAAACGCCTCTAGCCCGGTTTGTTATTGACAGCTGAATGTGCTATTTGGACACGCTTGAATATATTACAGCTGATTTGGAGCCTTCTTCAAGCCTGATGGTGCTACTCTTTATTTTCTGCATGCTCCCTGTTAATTGTGTTAGCTCAGCTATGTTTTAGAGCTCTTGCTTTCAGACCTCAGATTTGAAATTAATCTACAACACAGAAAAACAAACACTGCTGAAGCAGACCTTGTTTATATGGCTTTTTATATTTATTGAGCTGAGAAGGTGCTTTTTCACCGACACTTTCTACAGTGCCGTGCAGATGTGTTTGCTCTGTGCTCTTGCACATGGGATTTTACTGAAATGATGACTGTGAGCTTTAAGTGCTGACTCCCAGCTCTAATCCGAGGGTGTTTACATCCTGCATTTTTGTTGTGTAGACAAAGGATTTGTCATTTTACAGCTCATGGATCTTATAGAACCAAGATCTTCTTTTCAAGGAGCTAAACGGCCCTTCATCCCGTTGTTGTCTGCGTTTCCACCGTAGTCTAAAGACCCATTAAGATTAGGCAAGTTTGTCTTCTGGAATATGAAAAACGACACAACAGCGATGTGATGTATGCCCGTCTGTCATTTGCTTTCTTCTGTAACTCCCTGTGGAATATCAAAGCACAGTGAACCAAAAAACAAACTGGTTTTGCGACTGCAAATTTTAAAGCATGGGCCTGAAATACAATGCCGCTCGTGCTCGACTAATCAGAAATGTTCCCCCCCAGTATTCCTGTACTTTATGAAAGGAGTACCCCCCAAGCAGGGACAATGTTTTCCCCAAAACTTAATTTAGACCCTTTTTAGGGCTGGGCGATATGGCCTAAAAATAAAATCTCCGGTTTTTTCACAAAAAACTCGATTTACGATTTTTTTCTGATTTTTTTCCTACTTTTTAAAGAAGACAGTAAGTACAAACGACAGAGTCAAGCACGTGTAAGAGATTTTTATAAGCTGTCTTCTCCACAGTGCTCAGCAGAGCACGTCTTTATCTATATGACACCACTGCCTCTGTTATGTCTTTGTGCCTTTTAGATGATTGGTCATAAGGCGCTGAAGCAGAGCACCTCTGCATGGCGGGCTGCTGCTTGTGCGGCGGTGCTGCGGTAGCAGATGCCGTTGGATGTTGGCGAATACGCTGCGCTCCGAAGGATGAGCGCGGCTAAGGTGGTTAAACAGTTTGTGGTATTAACCGGTCTTGGTGGGGGCGACGGTTTTGCATACTTTACAGACCACATTGGTCTGACTACGGTCCGACTTACAAAATCCAAAAAACTGCCACACTGGCGAGCTGACGTTCCCTGTTTTATCGACAGTTTCTTCGCTCGCTGCAGCGCTCACTTTCTATTTCACATCTCACTCCTCGCGAAGAATCAAACACGAGATGGCACAACTGAACGTATACTGTTACATGGCTACGGAAGCTCATGGGGGGCAAAAGGCGCGTCGTAGCAAGAGGAGAAAAAACTCCAATTTTTCATTTTTTAAATTGTCCACGGCAAAAAATTCGAATTAATCGAAAAAATGGATATATCGCCCAGGCCTAACCCTTTTCCCTGCAGTGGACATTTCACTCAGTCCCACCAAAGGTTCCTTGTCTCTGGGGAAGGTGTCTCAGTGAAATGCTGCTTTTCATGCACATGTTGCATCTTTAGCTGCTTTTCATGAAACCCTGAACATCTTTCCTCCTCTTTAAAGAAGTGAAATGTATGATCAGGCCTCTTCATCTGTAACAGTGGCGTGCATTTAATCCCAGCTCTGCCCACTTCTGTGTTAACTTTCCTGCCACCCTCTCCGCACTCAACCCCCAGTCACTTCCTGTTAGGAAACAGGTGGGAAACTGGGAGGGGAGGAAACGAGCAGGAGGAAAGACAAACATTAACAGTGACGACTGTTAAAGAAACGGCTGATATCGCTCCTCGGCATATAGACGCATTATCGTACAGGAAGTGGGTGGTTTCACACTCAGCTGTGGGTTATAAGCGTGTTGACCTGCTGCTGTCAGGCAGAATTTAGAGGGTTACTGCTTTGACACTTTGGTGATTCTCTGTTACCCTGACCGAACGAACTCAGAACGCACCAGGTCTCACTCTTAAAACGCCAACAATCAGCAGCTGAGAGTTTTACTTGTTGTATGATGTCATCACAAAAGGCTTAGCTCATCACTTACTTCATCGCTTCAACAGACAAAGAGGAAATTGGGAAAAAATGACAGGGACTCTGGAACGAATTAAACTGCATTTCATGAGGCCCTAGATTTGGTTGACTCTGGACGCCGTCGTGGCGTCGGTGCTGTACAGTATTTGCTCAGCGAGACACGAGGCGAATTGTGGTGAATTACGCAGATGGATGATTATTTTCATTATCATTATAATCTGTTGATTATTTTCTTCATTCGTTAATTTGTCTTTGGCCTACAAAACACCAGGCAAAGTGGTGTGGTGATTACAATCAGAGGGAGCTGGAATTTGGCGCATATTGTGTGATTTCCAATGTATTAGCATGATTATGGACTTTGCATTTAGATATGGGTCAAATCTTATGAGAACGAGAGACTCGATGATTAAAGTGCAGTTGGCCTTTGCTTCATGCCGTAGCCACATACAGTACGGTTGTGTGTTGTTCTGTATGCAGTGCATGCAGAGTTTTAAATGTCATCTGTGGTATTTATGTCTGAGGTTTGTATTTATTGTGTTCAGCTGTTTTCGATGAGCATTTTAAGGTTGAAGTGAGGGGAAGCACACACACCACCTGCCCCAGCTGTGTACCAGACTCTTAGGTTAACTTACATGTAAATGTTTTTTTCCCACTGCTGGAGACCATTACACTGACGTAGTCATGTTTGTGATAACAGTCGTACTGTCTGTCTGAAAAGCCTTTTCTGTACAGTGGAAGTACGAAGAACCTCACAGCAAAGCCTCACAAGGTTCTTACAGGTTCTGTTTATATAGAAGAACAATGTTATAAGTTGGAATGTGGTTCCTACTAGGACTGGGCGGTATGACGGTTAATACCGTGCCGGGTAGAAAGGTGTCGACGGTACAGTTTCCACCGTGGGTGCTGTTACGCTGCTACACAGCGAGCCATTGGCCGTTGAAGGCATTGCACGATGTTTAGCTGCTTCTTACTCTTTTCTGCTGTAAATTACTTTCCATGCTTTCATTGACATTCCGATACGACCAAATACATGTAGTATTGATGTGAGCCCCAAAACAGGGATTGTTACGGACGAGTCCTTGTCCTGCGTTTACTAGCCGGGCGCCACCCCTCACCCAAACCAAACAGTATCTCCAGCAAGAACATGTATGACGCAAACGGGTAACGTGTAAAACTCTGGAGTTCAAGCTACAGAACTATGTAGAATCACAGCTTAACGTTCGATGAAGTTTTCAGTTTCCTCTTTAAAATATTCCTTCCTCAGTGTCTGTAGGTAGTTTGTTCCAGAGTTTTGGGGTGTAATTGACAAAAGCTGCATCGCTGCTTTTCTCTCTGCTGTTGCTGGAGACCTCCAGTAGAGCAGCAGCAGATGTCCGCAGTGTGTGCTGGAAACATACATTATGCTGTCAATGATGCCACGAATGGCACAGTGACAACATGTATAATGACAGCAGTCATGGACCAAGGCAGCTCCCCTGTGGAACCCCACAACAGATGTCCTGTTTCTCAGACACGTGATCTCCAAGACTGACGGAAAACATTCTCCCTTTGTATGTACAGTCAGAACCACCAAGCAACTTTTCAATACAACTCTTCAAGATGTCATAGTCACCTGTATCAAATGCTGCACTTTGGTCAAAGAGGACACGGATGGAGACCTTTTTTTTCATCTGAAGTTTTTAGTCAGAGCAGTTTCAGTGCTGGGGTTTGTTCTACAGCTGACTGAAATTCCTCCAGGAAGTTAGTTTCTGTAAGAAATGAGTTAATTAGCACTGAAGCTGTCTTTTCCAGTATCTTACTGATGAATGGGCGGTCGGGTGTTGACCTGTAATCGCTGAGTGTGTTGGAAACAGGCAGTTGAACTATTGCAGAGCAGCTTCGTGCTTCATTGCTGATCTACGCTGTTTTCTTTAATGTGCAGACCAGCAGGTTTATAATGTAACAGAGGGTCATAACCAATAACCAATACCTTCACCTTTGTTCTCTTCTTCACGTGAGCAGTTCAGTTGGTGTTGTTGAAACCAGTCTTCTGTTGCAATGCCCTGTGGACTTGCACTTATGTTTATTTGTGTCATTATGTCTGCATGTCTTTAAACGCGAGCGAGCTAAATGTCATCAGGACGAACAGGAAGGAAGGGCAGAACGACCAAAATAAGACCCATGTTATGAGGCAATGGAATTCTCTGGTCTGCGTTGCTGTGTTTATGGATAAAGTTCCCATTTTTCCACTTTTGTTGCATTTAAATTGAAGAGAAGGAACATGGGGCGTGTTAGCTGACGGTGTGTTTTAACGGTTTGACAGTTCATGATAGCACTTTAAGGCACCCCTAAAATAGAAAGATGAGTGACAAGTGTTTGTGGGCAGCGACTCGGCAAACTGAAGTGTGATGATGAGCGCTGCGGTGTGCAGAGGAAGTGTAGTGAGGAAGCAGTCCAGTGAACATGAGGAAGTTTTCAGGCTGGTGAAATGAAGCCAGCGTCACAGAGTCTTGTGTTCCTCTGAGTCACAGCGTTCACTCTGCTGGCTCTTTGGCTAATGAATAACTGTTTTTAGGGTCACACCTGAATCAGCGTGAAGAACTGTCCTGCTGAAATGAAATGTGTCCGAGCAACTCGTTGAGCTCTGACCCAGAGGAAAGACAGCGTCCTCAGTTCAGAGGACACTTCCTGTCCTGTGATCTGCTGGGTGTATACAGGCAGTGTGCACCTTTTCCATCCATCTTTCTATCTTTACATGAGACAGGACAGAAGATATAAGCTTCTCTGATCTAATTGTAGCTGGTTGGTGGTGACGGGCAAACTAGCATTCAGTGCTCAGGGGAGACTTTTCGCCCATTAATCGATATCAGGCTGCAACCTGATCGCTTATAACTCACTACCTGTTCAGGTGCTTCACAGTGGCTGCAGTAACATGCAGGTGCTCCTCACACACACACAAGAAGGATCTACATCCCACAACTCCCAGTGAAGCACGTCAGACCCACACATCTTAAAAACGAGGTCTGTTCTGTAAGACGTGACGATCGTAGCGTAAACTGTGTTTTAATGTTTTTTTTCTAAAATCATGACGCATTCCTACCAGTCAGCGTCAGTCTTTAAAAGCTGCCAACAAAAATCCAAGTATTTGTTTTCTCCAACCTCTGAAATATTTTTGCCATCATTGGACAATAAATGTCACCGTTTCACTGAAACCCAAACTATGCGTATCGTCTGAAGAACAAAGGGCTGGACGAACCAGTAAAGACTTCTTTAGAGGAAAACGGCGTATTACCACCAACATCACCGTACACAGATAGTACAGATGATCCCATTTAAACTCCGCATCACTTCCTGTTCAGGTGATGCCGTCTGCTCTCACAGGGGGACGGGAGTGTCCTCAACCCCCGTCCCTGCAGACCGTCCTGCTGCAGGTGGATCAGCCGCCGCTCGCCGGTGCGACATGTTCATCCGGCTGGAAAGTTTTGGAAGCGGCCAGCCGAGCGTTAAAGCGTGTTTACGTGCAGCCGGCTGTTTTCTCACCGAGCTTATTCCCACGGCAGCCGGTTCAACGTCACATCACACTCACGCAGGGGACAGTGGATGTGAGGAAGGCAGATTGTCTGCAGAGGTAAACATCTGACGCTCACGCCGGCAGTGAGATTGAAAACACAACGTCACGTTCGGCCTGCTGTGTGTGGAGAGCTCTCCCAGGTTCAGGTCCCGACTCGTCTTGGCTCAGGTCTGATGAAGTCTAGTCTCTTTTCCAGTTTACGCTGCATTGCATTTTACATTAACATCTTAATTAGGAGTTACTTTTTTGATGATTTTCTCTGTTTTGTATCACTCCAAGCTGAAAATCTTTGGGTTTTGTTCTGTTGGTTGAACAGAAGGAGACATTTGAAGACATCAGTGGGCTTTAGGAAGCTTCAAAGGAACTTTTTCAGATTCATTTATTCATCAGAAAAATAACTGGCAGATGAATTGATAATGGCACTTATCCATAATTGCAGCTCTAGCCTTGAAATGTTGTGTTGCCCATTTCCAGGATTGGCTTATGTCCACTGTCTGACTGATCCATAGGTGTTTCTTTAACATAAATACATAACTTAGACTTCTTTGTCAGTTATTAAGGGGCAGTGATGGAGACATGGACTGAGTATAAATGTCTACCTGTCAGTGTCTTCTGGACTAACTCTGTAATGGAGACCTGGTTTCATATCTTTAAACTTTCTCTGCTGACGTGACGACATGTTACCTTCAGAGTTTTTTAATAATCACTTTCTGTGTCTGACTTTACTTATGACATTTGAATCCTGTTGGTGGATCGTTTCTGAACAAACTGGAACAAAAATGAAGTCGAAGTGCAAAAGGGAGACAGAAGTGTTAGTTTGTGTGTAACCAGTCAGTGACGGTGAACTGTCAGCTCTTTCAGTTCCATGACTTTTGGTCAGGGTCAAATGCAGTTTGGGAGTCTTTCAGTCTGAACTTGATGCTGGTCGACCGGCGTGATGACCAGGGTTCTAAATTAACTTTTTTGATCACCAGCCAATGTGGCTGGTGACCTTCTAAAGTTACCAGCCAATCAGAATTTCCACTAGCCAAATTTTTTCCCGGTGAAAATAAGAGATTATGAGTGCCACTGAATGCATTTGATCATTTTATTTACATTGTTGGCATGAAAAATGCACAGAAAGTACAACACATGAAACAAAATATACACAGAAAGTGCAAACATTTAATTTATACAAACAAAAAATGCTGTCAGATTTATTATTTTCTAAAAGACATTTTTCCAGTAAGTATTTAGTATCATTACATTCCTAATAAAATGTATTTTTCCTTTCAACTTAAAGTGTTTCTACTTTCCTTCTTTAATAAGAAATATATATAAGTAACAGCCATGACTTAAACACTTGCATTGGTAATAAACTGAATTATGTATGTACAACTAGAAAACACAAACAGTGCAGCAGTCAGTACTGCAGACTCCTTCGGCTCTCCTGATGACTTCGGGCACTCTCATGGTCCTTTACTGCCTCCACTTTAAAATTATTAGTCCCCACCACAAAATTATTCGTCTTGTTTTTTTCTTTCGTGTACATGCGGCAGTCCTTACAAAACATGACGGCATTTTCGTGATCAAACACAAGCCATTCACGACCTGTCAGCCATTTAGCGTTAAACTTTCTTTTCTTCGTTTCGCACGCTTTGTCGACATTCTCATCCCCTGCCTCCTTCCTCTTCTCGCCCCCAGACGTCTGTCCCAACCACGCATTTAGTTTAACTTTACTTTGTACTTTTAGCTAGCTCAGTCTCCTTTTTTACAGTTTATACGCCGCCGTTCATTCTTCTCCTTCTTCTTTGTGTTTGCGTTTCCGTGGTTTCTCGCGCCGGTTGCACTACAGACTGTAGTGTGCCTGCGCACAGCCAATGGGCGTCTTGTACGTCATCACGTAGCATTACGACAGTGTTCATGGGAAATGTAGGACGGACTGTCAGGGGGACAAATGACCAAGAACTGTAGAGCGGCTCTGACTGACATGATTGCCTAATGCATTACCGGCCAAATTGGCCAGTAAGTTTTTATTTACACCCGCCAATATGAATTTTAACCCGCATTTGGCGGGTTGGCGGGTGTTAATTTAGAACCCTGGTGATGACCCTAACGATGGATGTTTGAACGGTCAGGCTGGGTCACAAGAGTCAATAACAACCAGTAAGACTGCAGAATGGGAGCTGTGGCAGCAAAAAGACAAAATGAAATGACTGCCTGTACTCTGTGTCTCTTAAACACAAACACAGAGACGTGTGATGTGCTGCCAAGTATTTGGAAGTGTTTCACTTCACTGCAGCAGCAGCAGCAGCTTGTGTGTCATTTCCAGCAGCAGATCCTCAAAACACTGCTGTCGAAGTCATTGTCCTGATGTACTGAGCTCAGATTACCGACATCGGATCGAGAAAACACGGGAAATGTTCAGCAGAACATTTTCAAACAGTGGATCTGCAGCAGATGGATCTTTGAAGGCTTCTGCCTGAAGCCGACCGTCGCCTCAGCTGGAAACGGTGTCAGAGAGTCTGAGGAGGAAGAGGCTGAGCTCCCCTCAGCTCAGTCATCAAGTTTCGGACTAAACTAACAAATCATTTTACTTTAGTTAACGTCGTCAAACGTCTTTGGTTCGGCCCACAGTTGAAAGCTGTTGCAGGTTAATTTTCTGTGAATCCACTAATTGTTAATCGAGCTTTCAGGAGGACAGTTCCACGTTAACCTTCTCCACTCAGACATGGCCGTAAACGGTCACATTAAGACAAACCGATGATCACTTTTGGCTAAAGTAAGTGACAGTTTAGACAGTTAGTTGATTGTTTGACCGTCAGAAAATATTTGGTAACAGTTTTAATAACTGATTAATGAAGTCTTTGTCCCGTTTTATGTCACAGTGATCTGAATGGCTTTGAGCTGGGACTGTTAGTGGGACTAAATAAGACATGTGAAGACGTCACCAGACTCCGTCGAGCTGTCACGGACATTTCTTATTGTTGTCTTCTGTTTCACAAACTAACCGGCCAAGAAAATGATCTAAATTCATCAACTGTGAAAATGAAGCGAAACCAAAGCTGGAGTTTGGCTGAGAGCTAAACGTCGTCCTGCAGCTCATTACAGTGTTTTTGTGCTGAAACTGAAAACACCACAGTGATAAACAAGCCCGAAGTGCCAAAACTGGAGCCACAAGAACTTGTAAATCAGTTTTAATTTGAGCTTTGAAGTGATCTAAATATACGGCGTCTGTGACAGGAAGCAGCCATCAGCTGGAGCTGCTGCTCTCTTCTCAACACTTCACTGGCAGCTGAAGCTCAAGGCGGCAGCTCAGTTCAGACGCCAGCGTCTCCAGCTCTTCTTCATCAGCGTCGCTTCGTTCCAGCAGAGCTCAGATGTTTGAGTTTCTGCTGAACGCCTCGGCTGATTTTTTTTAACCGCCTCATCTTCCGACCGGAGATGTTAAGAGGAGAAAGGCTGCGTTTGTTACTTCCTGTTTGTGTGTGATGTGGTTGTTGGAGTATGTGACCATTTCACACAGAGCTGTGAACCCCGATGGTTCCGACCTGTTTGCGCTTCGATGAAGCTGATCAGGGCTGTAAGATCGCGACTGAAGCAATGATCCAGATGATTTTGATCAACGCCGTGTGATTGAAGTGATTTGTGTTTTAGGATGTGCTTCTAACCTGCTGACACACACGTTGTTATCAGGTGTCAAACACGTCTCTGCGGTCGAGTACGGTGTTTGCTGCGAGCACAGATGAATCATTTATGATCGATGTTATTTAACGGGAGCGCGAGTCGCTCTCTCTGAGGCCGAGTCGGGCTGTGAACTCTGCGGCCTCGTTACCACACCGCCGCATCTTATTCGCTCATTTCAGCTCGACCTACATTTCACTTTCTATCAATGACGTTGACGTAGTGCGAGTTTGAGCATCACGGTAAAACCTGAGAAATGTAATCTGTTCTTCTTCTGTCTCTCCCACTGGAGACTACCTGCTGTTTATCTCCACCAACCAGTCAACTCATATTCACACAACACGAGTGAATGGAAACAAGCAGCAATTTGCATTTTCTTTGGCAGTTGGCGCCACATTTGGATCGGCAGGAGGGTTTTGGTTTGTGTGTATCTGCAGGCTTTATGCGTCTGGTGATTGGCTGATTGTGTGTTTCCATTAACACACAGCGGTCACCAGTAACAGACTGGCTGACTTCGGTGTAGTACAGATGTTACTGAGGGGGCAGTCAAGTAAAGATGAAACCTAACGTGATCTGATCAGGGTAGAATCAAGAGCTGGAAAGCTTGAACAGACAGTTTACTCACATTCATCAACATCAAGGTGTTCAGAGCTTTGGTGGTGGAGTCTGAGTCAGAGCTGCGAGGACACAGCTCAGCGTTCGACCGCACACAAACAGGCTTCGGCCAAATAAAACGGCCTAAACACTTTCCACCTGCCCCCATTAAAGCTCTGTGGTGACATCCCATAATAACCCAGGTCATAGAGACTGAGTTTGTCTGTCAAACCACTTCCCTCCTCAGTTTCCTGCTGTGTTGAAATAAACAGTGTCCTTGTTTGAAACACGAGACGTTTCCTCTGATTATTTTGTCAAAATATCGTCGCACACAGAAAGTTCAGCAACGCTTTTATTGATGTTTTCTCCTGTCAAACATCTTCACAGAGTTTTTCTCCTCATTGTGTGTTGATTGATCAAAACAAAATTAACTAACATGAGTGTCTTTTCTTTTTCTTCCTCTGTCTTCCCTCCCTCTTCTTCCTCTTTCCTAACTTCAGAGTTTTCAAGAAGTCGAGCCCCAACTGTAAGGTGAGTCACACGTCTGTTTACTCTGCAGCAGCCGGCGGGCGGCCGGGCGTAAAAGTACAACGTCAGTTGTACATTTGAAGTACAAGTATTGACTGAAGTAAATTTACATTTGTGAGAATACTTCTGTCAGTTCTGAATGACGATACACATAATCTGAGATCAGATGGTAATAAACTCGCAGGTTAACCAATCAGACTTCCTTTTATTGAATTTGCTGAGTCATGATCTGTTGTGATTGGTCACGCCTGAATTTCCAGTCACAGAAGTTTTTCACATAAAAAAAAAAAAAAAAAAACAGGAGGAAAGAAATGAATCAACACTGACGCTGTGGTCGGTCTTTGCAGGTCACAGTTTACCTGGGAAAGAGAGACTTTGTAGATCACCTGGACCACGTGGATCCAGTAGGTGAGTCAGCACATCTGCAGGTTTGGGTGTTAATGTTTGATCAGGATCTGTTCTGCACACGCTGCAGCTGTCGCACAGGTTAACCTGAGTGGACGTCGTAGGAAATGATTTAGGAATGAATGGACATGTGACTTAGAGACGCGTCAAAGAGGCTTCAGCAGGCAGAGATGTGTCTGCAGGGTTTGGGGCTGCTGGATCAGGTTTTTGTACCCCAGCAGAAACAGCTGAACTTTGTCTTCCTTCCCCCCTGCTGACAGATGGAGTGATCCTCGTCGACCCCGAGTACCTGAAGGACAGGAAAGGTAGGACAGCTTCCTCCTCAACTCTCAGCATCAACGTCTTTTTAAAAAGAGGCTCACCGTGAGCTCTAGGATGGGGTCCGAGAGCCAGATCCTCTCTGGATCCAGATCCACCCAGATCCACTCTGGATCCAGATCCAGGTTGTCAAAATAAGTCTCAGATCATCTCTTTAACCTGCGACACACTGACACTGAGGCTGGTGAATCACCTGAACATAAAGTCCAACTGAAGTCACATCGAATGCCTTTGTTTGCAGTCAAAGATGATGTTTTTATTATGAAAAGGAGGGAAAATAGCAGAAAGCCGTCGGTGTTCATGTCTGTGAGCTGCAGCAGAGCAGCAGCCGGCGCTCAGCGCAGAGGAACCAGCAGCTGGTTTGCTTCATATTTGCTGAATGTTGGAGTGGAATGAATGTTGTTTCCACAGCGTCGTTCATACAGCTGGAGCTCAGCAGGGTGAGGAATGAGTGAGGACGTGTTAGAGAGGTTCTGTGCTGAGGGGCATGAAACAGCACGCTTCCTTTAAGTGAACTCGCTGTAAAGATCCAGTCAAGCCGTGGTCGTGGTCTGACCCGCAGGGCTTCCTCACCTGAACATCAGCTTCCTGCTCTTCTTCACCTTTTTCTTTCCAGTCATAGTTTTATAACTTTGCTTTGTCATGTTCGTGAGGAAACAGTCTGATTTCAGCATCTTAGTTTGATATTTTAAATCACTTAATCAACCAAGATCACATGGCAATTAAAAGAAAGGCGCCGACGTACAGTTAAACAAACACACTCATCTTCTGAGACATAAACTAGTCTTATCCATAATAATTCATGAGCCCTCATCTCGTATGATGTACAGTCAGTTTAGAGGCTGCTGACTGCCAACATGCATTAATTCCACGTTCTCTCCCGTGATGCTGTTCTACTTAGTAAAGCTAATCAGCGTTCAGTGCCGCACACCTGGACTCATCTGTTCTCCACAGCGTTCGATATTTGTCAGGGTTTGATGAGAATCGGCTCCGTGCGAGGCGAGTTCATGAGTACAGCACCTTGTTAAAAACACAGAGGCAACACACGGCGCAAAGAGCCCAATACATGACAGTGAGATCCGAAGAAAACAGGTAACAAACCAAAAATAAGCCTAA